>NC_047117.1:71913826-72213826 GCF_902500255.1 Thalassophryne amazonica | reverse complement strand
TTCGATTTTTGAGAATATTGCTTTAAGTTTTCTGTTCTTGACGCTTTGATGTCTTTCATTGGTCTACAGTATGTTTGCCTTTTAACAACCTTCCCATGTTGTTTGTATTTGGTCCAAAGATTAGACACAGCTGACTGTGAACAAACCAACATCTTTTGCAACATTGCGTGATGATTTACCCTCTTTTAAGAGTTTGATAATCCTCTCCTTTGTTTCAATTGACATCTCTCGTGTTGGAGCCATGATTCATGTCAGTCCACTTGGTGCAACAGCTCTCCAAGGTGTGATCACTCCTTTTTAGATGCAGGACTAACAAGCAGATCTGATTTGATGCAGGTGTTAGTTTTGGGGATGCAAATTTACAGGGTGATTCCATAATTTATTCCTCAGAATTGAGTGAGTCCCATATTTTTTTCCCTCTGCTTGGTCTAAAAAAGTAACCGTTACTGACTGCCACAATTGTTTTTCCTGATTTCGTATAGTGTTTCTTAAAGCCAGAAAGTTGCCATTTGAAATGACTTTAGTTTTTGTGTCATGTCTGTGATCTGCTTTTTTTCTACAAAATTAAACAACTGAATGAACATCCTCCGAGGCCGGTGATTCCATAATTATTGCCAGGGGTTGTATTCCAATTATTAAATAATTATTAATTATTCGGATTAATATTGTTTTTTAGTCTGGTTTAGTCTTGTGTGCTTTGGCACAGTGTGTTTCCAATCATGAATTGATTACTAATTGAGTGAGTGTTGTGTCTGACGGATGGTCATGCCCCTTTTGAAAGCACCTGCTTCCCATCAGTATTTAAGCTGTACCATCTTGTTTGTGAAGGACTCTGAGGAAGATGTGACTCTCACATCGAAACGTTAGGTCCCGTTGAAAACTTTTTGCTTTCAGCACCTTTAGTAATTTTCTGGTACTATTCCTGTGTTGCACCAGTTATTTTTCTTTTTTACAAGATATTTAATGTTCAAAATGATAGACTTTATAGTTTTGTGCAAATATCTGCTCATTTTGAAATGGATGCCTGAAACCACGTTTCAAAAAAGTTGGGGAAAGTGGCAACAAAAGACTGGAAAAGTTGATGAATGCTCAAAGAAAACCTGTTTGGAACATTCCACAGGTGAACAGGTTACATCGGAAAGATGTGAGTGTCATGATTTGGTATAAAGGAGCATCCTCAAAGGGCTCACACATTCACAAGCAAGGATGGGGTGAGGATCACCACTTTGTCAACAACTGTGTGAAAAAATAATCCACAGTTTAAGAACAAAGTTTCTCAATGTTCAATTGCAAGGAAATCAGGGATTCCACCATTTACAGTCCATAATATAATCAGAAGATTCAGAGAATCTGTTGAACGTTCTACACGTAAGCGGCAAGACCAAAAACCAACACTGAATGCCCGTGACCTTGATTCCTCAGGCAGCACTGCATTAAAAACTGACATCATTGGGTAAAGGATCTTACTGCGTCGGCTCAGGAACACTTCAGAAAACCATTGTCAGTTAACACAGTTCGTTGCTACATCTACAAGTGCAAAGTTAAAACTCTACCATGCAAAGCAAAAGTCATACATCAACAACATCCAGAGACACCGCCGCCTTCTCTGGGCCCGAGCTCATTTGAAATGGACAGACGCAAAGTGGAAAAGTGTGCTGTGGTCTGATGAGTCCACATTTCAAATTGTTTTTGGAAATCATGGACGTCGTGTCCTCCAGACGAAAGAGGAAGAAAGACCATCCGGATTGTTACCAGCGCAAAGTTCAAAAGCCAGCATCTGTGATTGTATGGGGGTGTGTTACTGCCCATGGCATGGGCAACTTACACATCTGTGATGGCACCATCAATGCTGAAAGGTACATCCAGGTTTTGGAGCAACACATGCTGCCATCCAAGCAATGTCTTTTTCAGGGACGTCCCTGCTTATTTCAGTAAGACAATGCCAAGCGACATTCCGCATGTGTTACAACAGTGTGGGTTCGTAGTAAAGGAGTGCGGGTACTAGACTGGCCTGCCTGCAGTCCAGACCTGTCGCCCATTGAAAATGTGTGGCGCATTATGAAGCGCAAAATACGACAACGGAGACACCGGTCTGCTGAATAACTGAAGATGTACATCAAACAAGAATGGGAAAGAATTCCACCTACAGAGCTTCAACAATTAGTGTCCTCAGTTCCCAAACGCTTATTGAGTGTTGTTAGAAGGAAAGGTGATGTAACACAATGGTAAACATACCACTGTCCCAGCTTTTTTGAAACATGTTGCAGGCATCCATTTCAAAATGAGCAAATATTTGCACAAAAAAAATAAAGTTTATCACTTTGAACATTAAAATCTTGTCTTTGTGGTGTATTCAATTGAATATAGGTTGAAGAGGATTTGTAAATCATTGTATTCTGTTTTTATTTACATTTTACACAACGTCCCAAATTCATTGGAATTGGGGTTGGACATATGTGTTGTATACTAGCGATTAAATATGTAAATAATTATCAGTGCTTTACTGCCTGTATTATTTATACATAATATAACCAAATAGACTAACAAGACATATTTTTAAGTGGTATACCAAACCAAAGCCTTCCTGATCATTTAATTTTATTTATTTATTTAGTTATTTTTCATTGAATTGGGTAGTTTGCATATTTGTGTGCTTGGTTTCATACCTGAGTCCACTCGTTCGTCTGAGGATCATAAGCCTCGACAGTATTTAGATACACCTGCCCGTCATAACCGCCCACAGCATAGAGACAGTCGCCAAGGAGACACACACCAACCGCATCTCTGCTGATGCTCATAGGAGCAACTGCCGTCCACATGTCTGTCTGAGGGTCATACCTGTGTACACACACACACGCACACACACACACACAATATACAAAGCAATGGATTCCATTCAAAACATAAAAAGATAGCAGCTGTACCTAAACATCAACTGTGTGACTAAAAAGACAAACTCACCTCTCCACACAGTCACTCAGGCGGGAGGCGAGGGAGGAGGCCGGAGCATCGTGACCTCCGATGGCATACAGGAAGCCGTGCCATGTAGCCACACCAACTCCTCCACGCCGTTTAGCCATAGGAGCACAACCACTCCACCTGTGGAAGAGAGTCAACCAATCAAAGTCAGAAAAAGTTCATAAATAAATAGTAAACTCAATTTGAAATTCCTATGAGGTTGAGCTGTGTCCTTCAATCTGTGGGCAGCCTCATTATAAAGAACAGCAGGTCAGACATAAAGCGGGAGAAGGTGATTCATTCTGGTCAAATGAAGTCTGTTGTCTCTGACCTGTTGGTGTGAGGGTCGAAACACTCCACTGAGCGTAGACAAGACGAGCCGTCACGACCTCCAACTGCATACAACCTGACGAAGACAGAGCAAAGTCTTATCTTCTGCACACACAAACACCCCCTGGACGTGCACAGGCCTGGACTTTGGAAGTCCCATTTCCATTTGCTGACACTGAAACAGATGGTACGAGTCATGTGGGTGCATTGTGATGTGAAGGTTTGAGAAGGATGGAGGGGGTGATTAAAAATCAATCAACCATCACTCTCAGGCATCACAGAACCAGAACCAGAACCAGTCAAGGAATAATGAACTGCATCAGGCAAAGAGCTCAGAGAATGAGCAACTCACACACACGCACACTGATTCACACAAATACCAACACACACACAAACACATACTCCTTCTGGGCATACTAGCTTGTTTCTGCATTATTAGAATCTGGAAAGCCTCTCAATACTGAGTCTCTCTGAAACCTACATAATAAGTATGAGTGTATGCCAATGCCATTACCCTGTAAAGATGGAAGACAATCAGGGGGACACCCCCCAACAATAAATATTACAACATAGTGAAGTCTTTGGGCAGTGTTAATTCTGAGTGCATGTGACATATCCCACTACAGAATATGAATCTTTCCTCAGTCATATGAACATCAACAAGCCCAGCCAACAGTGTGGAGCTGAAATTGTGACGTCGTGAGGGATTTTTTTTTTTCAGCAACCTAAAGAAAGAGATAAAAAAAATGTAACTTATTGTGAGGCACACAATCAAATGCATCCATTACATTTTGAGTGCTCTTGTACTCCCACAGACACAAAGCTTTTGGTGATCATTAACCTCCAAATCCATGTGTGCAGTGGTTCTTATCCATCTGTTTTCAGTGTACGTGCTCACTTACAGCCGTTTAGAAATGTTACACGCTAAAAGATGGCAGCTCCCAGCAAATCCAGGCACAGGCTATGAAAAGTTCTAATGGTGACCAAAATATTGATTCTTAATGGCGTGCTGATGCTACCAGTATGTGTTCTGGATGTGTTGCATCATGTTGTGGCTCTGCAACATTTCTGCAACTCTTGTAATGTTGACAGAAAAAGGTTTTGAAACAACATGGTTTGAAGCAGACTCTCTTCAGCAGCGTATACATTTTTTTAAAATTGGGTTTGATTCAGCATTTAGTCAGCTTAAGGCACCTTGTCTTTAGACGTTTGATTTTTCCCTTCCAATCAATGAATTTTGTACATTGGTCAAATGTGAAACATAAAAAACTGAAGCTATATCCATACAAGAAAGCTCATTAGACTTTTGAATGATTCCATAGTTTTTTTTAATCAATCCCAAATAAATAAATAAATAAATCCATCTATGAAAAAAAAAATCTATTTAAGACTTCAAAGCCTTGAGCAGCGTGCACGCTGTGGACAGATGTGTAGCTGCTTCAAGCAGTAAGTCAATCAACATGACATTCAAGATTGCATTTTTTTTTATTCTGAGACAAACATACAATTATTTTTCAAAACAACCAAAATCACAAAGTGTGCGGAAACGCTTAATGTCTATTTTACTGGTATCTGACATATCTGGCATTTTTACAAAATATGTTACTGCATTAAATCTCCTGTTTATGATTTAATTCGCTAAAAAAATGTTTTGGCTAATCTGTGGACATTCAATTACTATATTAAATTTTGAATCTGTACTGTAGCATTAATATGCATGTTGGGTTGGTTTTGGGTTACGTTTTCCACTTACTTTCCGTTAAGCACGGCCACTCCCACAGTGCTCCTGGGTGTAGCCATACTAGCAACAAAGGCTCCATGGCGACCTTGAGGATCCCACCTTATAGAAATAAATGAATCAATGCTTCAGTTGTACCACACAGTACATTTTACCTTAACTGCATCAAAGGTAAGATAATTTTTCACATACATCATGTCTTCTTTCCACCTGATTTTTCCTGTCCATGTTTGGGAAGGCACGTGAGCTCATCAACATCACATTCCCATTTTGTGTTGTGTATATGTGTGTGTGTGCATACAGTTTTTTCCTCCTCCTTTTTTTAATAATGCTCTCTTTTTAAGCAGCAGTGACTCGATTATCTCACTGAGAGTTCTCTATTGGTGACATAACGCTGTTAAACCTATAATTTATATTTCTATTGTATAAACAAAAACCTGTCTACTTGAATATAAACCCAGTAGCCACAAATAACAGTAAGGACTGGTTTCTGAAATACTTTCAATCAGTAATAATAATAATAAATACCACTTAGCTAAATTTTTGATGCATCTTCTCACCTTTCAACTGTGCTGAGGTAGCTCCATCCGTCATGTCCTCCGACTGCGTACATGGGCCCCTCCAGCACAGCTACACCTGTAACACACAATCACACGCAGATTACAGTACTTCCTGACACATAAAAAAGTCAACAGTTTGGGGGGAAAAAAAGCAAATTTAACAAATTTAGGAAAAGATGTGAGGTTTTATTGTTTGGACAACCACCCCAAGGCCATTAGTGGTGTAAAGCAGATGTCTCAAACTCATTCCAGAAAGGCAGAGAGGGTGCAGGTTTTCTTTGCAACCACCCACTCCACCAATCACTTTGAGCAGGTGGAATCAGTTAATCAGTGAAATCACCTAGTGGAGTGGGTGGTTGCAAAGAAAAGCTGCACCCTCTCGCCCTTTCAGGAATGAGTTTGAGGACCTTTGGTGTAGAGACTGCAGCGTGTTAACTCCTCTACACTGAAGGCATGTATTTACAGAAATGTGTGGAACACAGAGACAGGCACCCAGTCCCTCTTCACACACATTCAAAAATTTAAACATAACCTACTTATGAGACACTTTAAAAATATGTCACTGTTATCTTGCACAGTGACAGACTAACCTTTAACACAACTAGCGCGTTGCCCATGGGGATTCACAAGCTCTAGATTGGGTAGTGTTTATAAAATAGGTAGCTGACATTTTTCAAGGGTGGTAATAAATTATGTAATGTTTCTATAATGATTTGGAATGGCGTGTGAGTCCAGAATGTAATTATCAACATCCATTGTTCACTGTTAGGTAATATCTGTAGTTTCTTCAAAAATATTAGTCCTATGAACATTCCATTATGGCAGTGTTCATCCTTGCCCAAAATACATAAGCGTACCAAATGGCAAATGCCAGCTCTCCCTCAGTTTCTCCGTGTTCAAAGGTGTATACACACACACACGCACGCATACACGAACACAGAGGCCACTTCACTTTTAATACACAGATGCCCAGAATTCACCCTGTTGAACAAGACAAGAGCTTTTTCTTCAACATGGTATAAAGCAACACACACAGCTCAAGTGTCATTACTAGTTTCCATTCAATGGAGCTGTTATTACACTTAACACCATTATCTACTAAATCACAGCAACACTTCTTCCTCATGTGGGTGTGTTGGTCTTCAAATGAGCTGTGGTCAGGTACAAGACTGGCGCATTGATATTGTCCATCCCAGAAATCACGTGCACCTGAAACCATCAAAAACCAGGTCTAAAGTCCAGCGCTGTATAAAGAGTGTAACACTGAGATGCCCTAAGAAAAGCAGGTTCATGTAAACCCTGCTTGTCTGCACATATATATGACAATATTAATATGCAGCCAAAACTGTTGCCCCTCAATGTGCATATTTGGCAGGGCACAGTCTGTGATGTGAAGCTGAAACAACGCCGTGGAACAAGGTTGTTCGTGATGCCCCCCCTCCAGATATAGGCAACATTATGTATAGATGCCATATAATCACAAGGAAAGTGATTTGGAAACAACTGTCCTCCCTGCTGCTTCACTGCATTACCTCTCACTTACACCCCTGTGGCAGGTTGGCACTAATCCATTAACTCTCCAGAAATCCATTCACTTAGATCCACTTTCTCAAACCACAGCTCGTTGTGTGCCTGGTGCACTCAGGTTTAAAAGCAAGCACAAGTCCTACTCTGGTTGATATGTCAGACTACAAAGTGCTCTTGCCTAATGAACATGGCAAATCCACCCCTTTGTGCCCAGCCTTGTCCTGATATTTCCCCAAAATAAATAGCAATGTGCACTTGGACACACCCCAAATGAATTTGTACCCTCAGCATCACGTCTTTTTTTTTCATTAATTCAATTCAGTTTATTTATATAGTGCCAAACCACAACATAAATCCAATAACAACATAAGTCCTTCATTCACAAGGGTAAGGTCAAACCTTTATCCCCTTGAACTCTTTGGACTGAACATATGGCGTGGTACACCTGCGTTAAGTTTCACTGAAATACACCCATCAGTTTGGCAGCTGTGCTTAAAGAATCACAGACACACAGACAGACAGGGTGAATCTTATATACCTACAGAAATGTTTTTGCACAGGGTATTAATACATAATGCTTCCTCTTTAGAGTCATTTCTCTGTGCTTGCACTTAAGTCGCAAACTTTATTGATAGGCAACATTAACCAGTGCAATTTGTACCGACCTTTACAGCCCTATTCAGCTCATGCATTAATATGTAATTACTACATTGTAAAACGGCACTGACCTAAGCCGTGCTGGAGTGGACATGGGTGGCATGACCTTCCATGTTTTGCTGTGAGGGTTGTAACACTCAACACTGTTGAGGGTCTTGAGTCCATCTCGACCCCCGACCACATAGAGACGGCCATCAAGAACAGCTACACCAAACTGCAGTCTTCGTCCACTCATGGTGGCAACCTGCTTCCACGTATCCTGACGCAGACAGTACTGCTCAATACTTGTAGCACCTGGAAAGCACCATATGACACAATCAAAGCCAGGGTGTTAAAGGGTGAAGGTACGTGGATCATTCATCTGTCCAGGTAACAACTAAAGCATTTGGATGTTGAGGTGTTTTTATATTTTCTGTCCATACCTCGTATGTAACAGGTTTTCCCTTTTGGTTTCCATTATTACAAATTTGTAGTATGCTGAAAGAGTGAACCTGGACACCCACTCTTGGGAAATTATGTAAAAGCAGATATAATACTCTGAGGAGTATTTGTTCATTTACTACTGCACACTCAGGTATAATATGAAGCTGTGCGTGTGTGCATGCTTTTGTGTGCAAACACAAATCTTGTGATATTTCACAAACGAGCTATTAGTTTTGGCTGAGATTATTTCAACCCATTAGTCTCATAATTATGTCTGGGTTTTGATGATTATAAGATTTATAGTCACAATTATTTTCTTTATTTCAAATAATGTGCTTCCATTTATGTGTAGACCAGTTGTTTATGTGCGAGTCACTGTTGTACCTTTTGTAGCATCCATGCCTCCGACAGCAAACATGGCTCCTACTGTGGCCTTGCGTGGCCGGGTACGGGCACTTTGAAGAAGTGGCCTCCGCTGGGGTAAAAGATGATACTTCATCCCCTCCATCAGCAGCCGCTGGCACTCCACACTGTCCGGAGCAAAGGGTTGGATTCCAGGTCTGCCAGGAACTACAAACACAAAGATACATGAACCTGAGGGGGTTGTCAAGAGCAACTCTGTGTGTGTCACAGTGTATCAGTACGTGTAGACGTTTGAGGGTCAAGAGAAAGCTGTTCTCCCATTGATACAGAGATAAGATCAGACCAGCAGCCATTAATTCGCTCACACATGCTCAAACATACAGAGAGCATGCACACACTGTGCACGCAGGCGAAGGCTTATCCCTTCACAATATCGCATCAGATTTCTAATTCATGTCCATTAACCTCATCCATCAGCGTAAACATGAAGTCAGGGGCTGCAGCGGGAGGCATTTCTATCCACCGCACTGGTAAATAAATCACTGCTTGGAAAACCTGCAGGATCTTTTAATCGTAAAGGCAAGAATGACCCGTTTTACATTTAAATAAGGATGCATTTGTCTACATGTAAGAGTTCATTCATGTGTAGACATGTGACAGATTAAAAGGAAAAGAAAACATAACATTAATCAAATCAAATCAATTTTATTTATATAGCGCCAAATCACAACAAACAGTTGCCCCAAGGCGCTTTATATTGTAAGGCAAAGCCATACAATAATTACGGAAAAACCCCAACGGTCAAAACGACCCCCTGTGAGCAAGCACTTGGCGACAGTAGGAAGGAAAAACTCCCTTTTAACAGGAAGAAACCTCACGCAGAACCAGGCTCAGGGAGGGGCAGTCTCCTGCTGGGACTGGTTGGGGCTGAGGGAGAGAACCAGGAAAAAGACATGCTGTGGAGGGGAGCAGAGATCAATCACTAATGATTAAATGCAGAGTGGCGCATACAGAGCAAAAAGAGAAAGAAACACTCAGTGCATCATGGGAACCCCCCAGCAGTCTAAGTCTATAGCAGCATAACTAAGGGATGGTTCAGGTCACCTGATCCAGCCCTAACCATATAGCTTAGCAAAAGGAAAGTTTTAAGCCTAATCTTAAAAGTAGAGAGGGTGTCTGTCTCCCTGATCCGAATTGGGAGCTGGTTCCAGAGGAGAGGAGACTGAAAGCTGAAGGCTTTGCCTCCCATTCTACTCTTACAAACCCTAGGAACTACAAGTAAGCCTGCAGTCTGAGAGCGAAGCGCTCTATTGGGGTGATATGGTACTATGAGGTCCCTAAGATAAGATGGGACCTGATTATTCAAAACCTTATAAGTAAGAAGAAGAATTTTAAATTCTATTCTAGAATTAACAGGAAGCCAATGAAGAGAGGCCAATATGGGTGAGATATGCTCTCTCCTTCTAGTCCCTGTCAGCACTCTAGCTGCAGCATTTGAATTAACTGAAGGCTTTTCAGGGAACTTTTAGGACAACCTGATAATAATGAATTACAATAGTCCAGCCTAGAGGAAATAAATGCATGAATTAGTTTTTCAGCATCACTCTGAGACAAGACCTTTCTAATTTTAGAGATATTGCGCAAATGCAAAAAAGCAGTCCTACATATTTGTTTAATATGCGCATTGAATGACATATCCTGATCAAAAATGACTCCAAGATTTCTCACAGTATTACTAGAGGTCAGGGTAATGCCATCCAGAGTAAGGATCTGGTTAGACACCATTGTCTAAGATTTGTGGGGCCAAGTACAATAACTTCAGTTTTATCTGAGTTTAAAGCAGGAAATTAGAGGTCATCCATGTCTTTATGTCTGTAAGACAATCCTGCAGTTTAGCTAATTGGTGTGTGTCCTCTGGCTTCATGGATAGATAAAGCTGGGTATCATCTGCGTAACAATGAAATTTAAGCAATGCTTCTAATAATACTGCCTAAGGGAAGCATGTATAAAGTGAATAAAATTGGTCCTAGCACAGAACCTTGTGGAACTCCATAATTAACCTTAGTCTGTGAAGAAGATTCCCCATTTACATGAACAATTGTAATCTATTAGATAAATATGATTCAAACCACCACAGTGCAGTGCCTTTAATACCTATGGCATGCTCTAATCTCTGTAATAAAATTTTATGGTCAACAGTATCAAAAGCAGCACTGAGGTCTAACAGAACAAGCACAGAGATGAGTCCACTGTCTGAGGCCATAGAAGATCATTGTAACCTTCACCCTAATCTGTTTCTGTACTATGATGAATTCTAAACCCTGACTGAAACTCAGGGTTTTCAGAGCCTGATTAAGAGCCTGATTTACTAAGATCCCATATTAGGAGTATATATTAAACAGTGCGTCATTTCTATAAATTTACACATGGGTCCCCCCGAGCGGCACAAGTTTTTAGTGGGCACACCCATTTATAAAGAATACGTGCAGAAATGACAGCAGTATGTAAGTGAGGACTTCTTGGCATGTAAATTCAAATGAAATTCAAACAGACCACTTGCAGGTATGTGCAAAATGAGACACACACCACACAACTGAACTACCTGAAGTGTTATTTACTGAACTTTTACCAAATCAAAATGAATGGGCCTTGAAAATGGCTTGTCCTGCAATTTCACAGGAGGGGCGAGTTTGTTGTGTACAAGCCCGGATTTCAACACCGCTGTTCAGGTGAAGAAGAAAGACCATATTTAAATGTTACATTTATTTTAAGCAAACTAAATGTAACATTAATGTCTCTCTTTTACTCTATTTCCATAAAAATAAGCCACTACAAGTTAATGTTTAATGTGGTGTTTTCTGTGATAAGATACTGAATGAAATAAAGGCAATACACACCCCAAACAGCTCAAAGGAAATAACAAGCATTTTTTATGAGTGCCTGCAATCCCACAAAACAGTTAACACCCTGCTTTCAAATATCCAAATACAGACGCAATCACAACCCTTTAAATGTCTTCTGGGCTTGATAAATCACCTTATATGTGCTAAATTATCTATTTGCATGTTCTCCTCCCAGGAGTTTGTGCAGTAGGCTAGATACAAGCCAATAACAACATATTCATTAACATAAACGTATTAAATGCACAATACATGTTATTTTGCTCATGTGAAATACAACCCCAATTCCAATGAAGTTGTGACGTTGTTGGAAATGTAAATAAAAACAGAATACAATGATTTGCAAATCCTCTTCACCTATATTCAATTGAATACACCACAAAGACAACATAATTAATGTCAAACTGATAAACTTTATGTTTTTGTGCAAATATTTGCTCATTTTGAAATGGATGCCTGTAACCGTTTCAAAAAAGCTGGGACAGTGGTATTTTACCACTGTGTTACGTCACCTTTCCTTCTAAACAACACTCATAAGTTTTGGGAACTGAGGACACTAATTATGAGTGTCATGACTGGGTGTAAAAGGAGCATCCCCAAAAGGCTCGCCGTTCACAAGCAAAGATGGGGCAAGGATAACCACTTGGTGAACAACTGCATCAAAAAACAGTTTAAGAACAATGTTTCTCAACATTCAATTGCAAGGAATTTAAGGATTCCATCATTTACAGTCCATAACATAATTCTCTGGAGAACTTTCTACACGTAAGCAGCAAGGCACGCAAGGCAGCAAGGCCGAAAACCCACACTGAATGCCTGTGACCTTCGATCCCTTCAAGCGGCACTGCATTTAAAAACCAACATTGTGTAAAGGATCTTACAGCGTGGGCTCAGGAACACTTCAGAAAACCATTGTCAGTTAACACAGTTCGTCGCTACATCTGCAAGTGCAAGTTAAAACTCTACCATGCAAAGCGAAAGCCACATCAACAACATTCAGAAACGCAGCGCTTTCTGGCCCGAGCTCATTTGAAATGGACAGACGCAAAGTGGAAAGTGTGCTGTGGTTGATGAGTCCACTTTCAAATTATTTTTGGAAATCATGGATGTCGTGTCCTCCAGACAAAGAGGAAAGACCATCCAGTGTTACCAGCGCAAAGTACAAAAGCCAGCATCTGTGATGGTATGGGGGTGTGTTAGTGCCCATGGCATGGGCAACTTACACATTTGTGATGGCACCATCAATGCTGAAAAGGTACATCCAGGCTTTGGAGCAACACATGCTGCCATCCAAGCAACGCTTTTTCAGGGACATCCCTGCTTATTTCAGCAAGACAATAAGCCACATTCTGCACGAGTTACAACAGCGTGGCTTTGTAGTAAAAGAGTTGCGGGTACTAGACTGGCCTGCCTGAAGTCCAGACCTGTTGCCCATTGAAAATGTGTGGCGCATTATGAAGTGCAAAATACGACAACGGAGACCCAGGACTGTTGAACAACTGAAGTCGTACATCATCCCTGGTTCTCAAGACCAAGCACCTAAGTGGCTCTACTCTACTCTTTTCTACTCTCCTATTTTACTCTTCCTTTTTAGATATTTAGATATACCTTTGTATACTGGTATAGTTCCACCTTAGAATTGGAATATAATATATAAGATATACCTTACTGAATTTTCATCAAGCAAGAATGGTAAAGAATTCCACCTACAAAGCTTCAACAATTAGTGTCTTCAGTTCCCAAATGCTTACTGAGTGTTGTTAGAAGGAAAGGTGATGTAACACAGTGGTAAACATACCACTGTCCCAGCTTTTTGAAACATGTTGCAGGCATCCATTCAAAATGAGCAAATATTTGCACATAAACAATAAAGTTTATCAGTTTGAACATTAAATATCTTGTCTTTGTGGTGTATTCAATTGAATATAGGTTGAGAGGATTGTAAATCCTTGTATCTGTTTTTAATTACATTTACCCAACGTCCCAACTTCAATGGAATGGGGTTGTACACCGTCCTCAGTGTGCACCATTCATAGATCAGGGGGCACATTTGTTTGCAGGTGATATGGAACTGGGTTGAGATATGATGACTACAAGGGTATAAAACATATGTTTCACATGATTTTCATGCACTACAAATTAGTAACCGCCTTGCCATATAGATGGTAGCATTCACTGTATTTCTCCACTGACTGATTCAAGTTTTCCTTTTGTCATCCATCTCTAATTATGTGAATATGCGCAGGACAATGCACTTGCAGTTTATATAATGATTGCATGGATGCTGTGCTTTACTTTAAAAAAAAATCTCATCCCAATAACACACACCAGCATAAAAACAACCATCAACCCCCACCCTCAAATCCCAAGCTTATTTTTATTCATTTTATTTTAGACTTTACACAGAATAGAAATTCATTTTCTCAGCCACACGTGGCAAGCGTAAAGCAACCATGGTAATGGATAAGGAGCTTACACACCAGGCGAACCCACGTTTCCACTGCACACAATCACCGATTGTAGAAATGACAGTAAGCCCTATTTTAGCATTCAAACATTGTGTGTGTCCTGCTCCCGTGCATTCACCTATCAGACTGTTAAGACTCAAGGTGGAATGGGAGCGAGTCAAGCGAGAATCCTGCAAGCAGCCCACCTTCTAGTCTTTATCTTCACTTTACCTCACAGTGGGAGAGAGGAAAAAGTTCTGCTGTCTCACTGTCAAATTCCCTCCCATAGATGCAAAGACTCTCCAGCTGCTTGTATTATTCATACTTTTCCTCCACACTCATTTTCTACAGTTGCCATGCTACCAGCACCTACATACGTTTTTTTAAACACTGAAATTTTATAAACGTGTCCTCTCTTGAATCACTATCACACAGACTTATAACCCTCTAAATCTGGATGGTGCAAACGGCCAGATTTATGACCTGTGGATGTTCATGTGTGATATCTTATATCAGGCCGAGTATGTGTGAGTGTGTGTTTGTGAGACAGGGCTGATGAAAAATGGGGCAAAAGGTATTAATCATGTGTAATGGTGTTCTTTAGGTAAGGGATGGTACGGCAGATACGCAACTATGTAACTGCTCGATGAATACTGATTAATTGTCTTATTCATCATTTCATGGGCATTTAGCAGCTAACAAGGCTGGTAAATGTTAATCGTGTCAGTGTGGAAGGTGGGGGTTGGCGGAGAAGGCTTGCATGTGACCCTTTGTAAAGGCTATACCAAGTCCCAGCTGTCTATATGTGTCCAGCTGCTATTCTTGTTTTGACTTCATCATCCATCTCATCTCCTGATTACCTGTAAGAGCTACTTGTGGTTTCAGAAGACTGAGCAAAGTCCTATCTATGTTGTTCAGAGAGACAAAGTGTAACTTGGCACAGCGCACCAGCACAAACACCAGGAGACAAACAGCATAGATGTTGACAGAGAAGATTTATAGTCATGGTGAATGTATAGATACAGTAGCAACATGGATACAAAACAAATACAGAGCGTCCAAGTTGCCATCGAAGTACTACAAGATAGAAGTGTACACACTGAGTGAAACCTGCACGAAGGGCAACTTTATGTTTGCATGAACTAAATTCTATTCTAAACAACCCCACTGCTTTAAAACATTACTAATTAATTTCTTTAATATATCAGTTGGACTATTCAACAGAATCCTGTTAGACATTATACACTCAACAAAAATATAACGCAACACTTTTGGTTTTGCTCCATTTTGTATGAGATGAACTCAAAGATCTAAAACTTTTTCCACATACACAATATCACCATTTCTCTCAAATATTGTTCACAAACCAGTCGAAATCTGTGATAGTGAGCACTTCTCCTTTGCTGAGATAATCCATCCCACCTCACAGGTGTGCCATATCAAGATGCTGATTAGACACCATGATTAGTGCACAGGTGTGTCTTAGACTGCCCACAATAAAAGCCACTCTGAAAGGTGCAGTTTTGTTTTATTGGGGGATACCAGTCAGTATCTGGTGTGACCACCATTTGCCTCTGCAGTGCAACACATCTCCTTCGCATTATCTGTGAAGAGAACACCTCTCCAGCGTGCCAAATGCCAGCGAATGTGAGCATTTGCCCACTCAAATCGGTTACGACAACGACCTGGAGTCAGGTTCGAGACCCCGATGAGGACGACGAGCATGCAGATGAGCTTCCTGAGATGGTTTCTGACAGTTTGTGCAGAAATTCTTTGGTTATGCAAACCGACTGTTCCAGCAGCTGTCTGAGTGGCTGGTCTCAGACGATCTTGGAGGTGAACATGCAGGATGTGGAGGTCCTGGGCTGGTGTGGTTACACGTGGTCTGCGGTTGTGAGGCTGGTTGGATGTACTGCCAAATTCTCTGAAACGCCTTTGGAGATGGCTTATGGTAGAGACATGAACATTCAATACACGAGCAACAGCTCTGGTTGACATTCCCTGCTGTCAGCATGCCAATTGCACGCTCCCTCAATCTTGCGACATCTGTTGGCATTGTGCTGTGTGATAAAACTGCACCTTTCAGAGTGCCTTTTATTGTGGGCAGTCTAAGGCACACCTGTGCACTAATGGTGTCTAATCAGCATCTTGATATGGCACACCTGTGAGGTGGGATGGATTATCGCAGCAAAGGAGAAGTGCTCACTATCACAGATTTAGACTGATTTATGAACAATATTTGAGGGAAATGGTGATATTGTGTATGTGGAAAAAGTTTTTAGATCTTTGAGTTCATCTCATACAAAATGGAGGCAAAACCAAAAGTGTTGCGTTTAGATTTTTGTTGAGTATAATTCAATTAATTTAAATATAAGAAATATCATCCCTAAAGTCAAAATGCATAAAAACATTTGGGGGCCTGCCTCATTCATAAAAACATTTCCTTAGTTGACAAGCTCACATGGATTTTTTTCTTCTGAGTGAAAATATCCATGTGCTTGTTATCATTCTGGTTTCAATGGTGATTTTGGCATTAATTTACATCAAACCAGTACAGCAAAATGGGTCATTTTCATGTAGTGGTAAGGTCACTTTGAACAAGATCCATTGAACGTTTCATTCGTCAGGCTTCCTCTGAACAGTATCCATTAACATATGTCATCCCCCTGAATGCCTAGCCTTATGTACTGCCCAAATTACTTATTTATCTCATGCATATGAAATCACATGCATATTATGAATGCATCATAATTTCATTTTCAGTGTTCAATGTAGTAAAATATTGCATCGCAATATGTATTTTTTCTCTCTGTGGCTCCGTAAAGACAATACATGACCGTTGTAATGGACATTCATTCATTAATATTCTACTACTTATCTGGGTCCAGGCTGTGGTGGCTGCAGCCCAAGCAGCTCTTCCCACACTTCCCTATCCTCTGCCAAATCCTCTAACTCTTCCTGTGGGATTCCAAGGCTTCCCAAACCATCTTGTAAATACGGTCCCTCCAGCAGTACTGGTCTCCCCAGGGCTTCCTCCCAGTTGGACCTGCCTGCCACAGGGACAGACCATAGGCCTCCTCACCAGATGCCTGAACCACCTCAGCGGCTCCTTTCGATGTGAAGACCAGTGGCTCTACTCTGACGTCCCTCTCGGTAAGCCTGTCACGATAACAAAATTTTGCTGGACGATATACTGCCTCAGAAATATCCAATAAATGATAATATCATGATTATTGTTCATGCCATTTTTCAGACCATGCAGATCCACCTTGGAAAAAAGGGAGCAGCTGAAGGTTTTATGCTTCTGTTTTTAAGCCACTGATATACAGTGGCTCGCAAAGTATTCAGCCCTTGGTATTTCACGCATTTTAATTTGTTTGTGCTATTTCAAATACAAAACATAAATCAGGCTTCTCAGTATAAAAATTTCTAAATTATCTTCCTTAACCTCAACTCAAAACACATTTCTGCAATTGATATAAATGAATTAAAAATCTAAAAACAAAGATGATGGGTTGCATAAGTAATGGGCCCCTTTGCTATAATACCTGTAAATAATCCCGTTTAATTCCCAGTTTTCTTCAGACAAGTCAGGAGATGGATACATGAACATTTCCAAGTCAGTGAATATGTCTTGGACTTTATTTATATCAATTATGAAGAAATACAAACAATATGGCACTCTATGGTAAGTATGTATAGAGGAGACAGTTCTCAAAAACTGAGTGAGTCTGCAAGAAGGAGAAAAGTGAGAAAAGCCACTAAGACACCCAGACAACCCTGAAGAACTTATAGGCTTCTCTGGCTGTGTTTAGAGAAACTGTGCACAATGCATGTTTTGCATTTTGAATCACCAGTTGTACAGCTTCATGATGAAGTGGTATAGAGGAGGATTTTCTTAAAAAGAAGACCTGACAGTTCAGCTACAATTTGCCAGAAGGTACATCTGAGATGCAAGCCTAGATTTGATGTTTTGGTGAAAGAAAATCTTTCTCTGCTCCACTTCATCATGACGGTATCTCATAAAACTTAAATCTGTACAGATTTTAAATCCTTGCAGGCAGCGTGCCAGCGTCGCTATTTTGCGATCATCCCAGCAATTAAATGTTACACTAATTCATATAAAACATAAACTTTTGTAATTAGCTGGTCGTCTTGTCTCCCTAAACTGATGATGAATCCGACTGAAACGTTATAGGTAAGATTAATTTACTCCATGTGTGAATGGTTTTATAATTTAAACAGTCTGTTTGCATGAGGACTGCAGCTTTCAGCCAATCAATGGACAGTATTAAAGGTCATATTTCTACTTATGAATAACTTACAAGAAATGTGTGTCAACAATCGCCAAACTTACTTACAACATATGTCCCACTCCCGCATGTGTGGAATGTATCCGCCATACGCTGGCATACGTCAAAATATTGTGCATGCCCAAAATTCTTCGAGGTACTCAGCGTATTACAACATATATCAGTGTGCTTCAATCTTAATTTGAACAAAACTTACCCATAACGTAGTAGACGTACACCAGTGTTTTTAATATGGTCAGCATACACTGGTTAAAATCGTTAAAGGGCGACATACAATCAAGGCCAAAAAACATGATCGTGTTCAGTCTATATACGAGGTCTGTGAGGAAAAGTATCCGACCTTATTATTTTTTTTAAAAACTCATATGGATTTGAATCACGTGTGATTAGATCAGCCCAGCTTGAACCCTCGTGGGCATGCAAGAGTTTTTTTCACGCCTGTCGGTGACGTCATTCGCCTGTGAGCAAGCCTTGTGGAAGGTAGTGGTCCAGCCCCCCTCATCGGAATCCTTTGTCTGAGACGTTGCTGAGAGACTGGCGCTGTGCTTGATCAACTTTTTTTCAAAAACTGTGAGGCACATCCGAGTGGACACCATTCGAGAAATTCAGCTGGTTTTCGGTGGAACATTTTAACGGCGATGAGCGATTTTGGATTGTTTCTATCACTGTAGGACTTCCCACGGAGCGGGACGTCGTTGCAGCGCTCCGAGGCGACGTCGTCATTGTTTCAAGCTGAAAACCTCAAATTTAAGCCTCTGTTGACCAGGACGTCGTGATGAGAACAGAGAACTTCAGAAGAGGTCGGAATCAGCAGTTTATCCGGACATTCCATGTTAAAGGAGATTTTTTTTAATGAAGACATGCGGACGGATTGGTGCGTCGGGACTCGCAGCCGGCGCGGCGCGCCCACACAGTAAAAACACCTCCGTTGGAAGCCTAAGGACAAGTTGGAACATGCCCCTGCTGTCAACAATTTCTCAGATACTCACTCAACTGAAAGCCACCAAAAGCCGCCTGGATTTTACAAATGGTATCAACACAGAGGTGTTTTTCCTGTGGCGGGCGCGCCGACGCGCCAATCCGTCCGCACGTTTTCATTAAAAAACATCTCCTTTAACAGTGGAATGTCCGGATAAACTGCTGATTCCAACCTCTTCTGAAAGTTCTCTGTTCTCTCACGACGTCCTGGGTCAACAGAGGCTTAAATTTGGAGGTTTTTCAGCTTGAAACAGGATGACGACGTCACCTCGGAGCGCTGCGCGACGTCCCGCTCCGTGAGAAGTCCCTTACATTGATAGAACCAATCCCAAATCTCTCATCAGCCGTTAAAAATTTACACCGAAAACCAGCTGAATTTCTCGAATGTGTCCACTCGTATGTGCCTCACAGTTCTTTAAAAATTTTGATCAAGCACAGCGCCAGTCTCTCAGCAACTTCTCAGACAATGAAAATCTGACAAGGGGGCTGGACCACTCCTTCCACAAG
This sequence comes from Thalassophryne amazonica, assembly GCF_902500255.1. Taxonomy (NCBI): domain Eukaryota; kingdom Metazoa; phylum Chordata; class Actinopteri; order Batrachoidiformes; family Batrachoididae; genus Thalassophryne; species Thalassophryne amazonica. Next base: position 72,194,125 of record NC_047117.1, on the reverse strand, counting down.
GCGTGCTCACAGGCGAATGACGTCACCGACAGGTGTGGAAAAAACTCACGCATGCGCACGAGGGTTCAAGCTTGGCTGATGTAATCACACGTGATTCAAATCCATATAGTTTTAAAAAAAAATAAAACTGTCGGTTTCTTTTCTAATAGACCTCGTATATAGAACAATAAGTCGATACAGTAATTATCGTGAGAGGTCTACCTTCTGAAATACATGAGTTTCTCACACTGGCCTTTAGTGTAAGACCAGATAATCAGTAGAGAAATCTCATTTTCACCGCTGGTATCCGCGACCTTGTTCTTTTGGTCAATACCCAAAGTTCATGAACATAGGTGAGAACGGGACTGTAAGTCTAGTGGTAAATCGAGACCCTCGCCTTCTAGCTCAGCTCTTTCTCCACCAGTTTCTACAACAGTTCAGTACAGTGTCCGCAGGACCTTAGACACAGCCCCATTGCCTCTGTAGATCTCTTGCTCCATCTTACTCCCACTTGAAAACAAGAATGTGTGATACTTGAATTCTTCACTTGGGACAAAAACTCTCCCCTCATCCAGAGGAAACAATCTACCCTTCGCTGACAGAAGACCGTGACCTCAAAATTGGAGGTACTGATCCTCATCCCAGTCACTTCACATTGGGCCTCAAACCAGCCCAGTGCACAACGAAGGTCACTGTCTGATGAAGACAACAGAAGCACATCATCCACAAAAAGTAGAGATGTAATTCTGAGGTCACTAAACTGGGCACCATCCAATCCATGACAGCACCTTGACATGCTGTCTATAAGAATCATGTAAATATAATGGACAGACATGATGTGTTTTCATAGATTAAAACATATCAGAGATTTACTACAGAAGGGCAGTAGATACCTTGACAGTTTCTCACCTGTGGTTGTAGCAGTGGGATCCGGATGTGAGCCAATAAAAAGGGTAGGTGGCGCTGCCGTGCAGTTGTGTCATGTTGAACCCAGGTAAGTAACGTGGATACCACAGTTTCCTCATCAGGCACATTGATGTCATCAGAGGTAAGCAGTCTTTCCATCTCCTCCAGTGGAAGCAGCAGGAACTCCTGCCCTCCTACTACCTCCAGAAAATGTTCCTGGTATGGAAGAAGGGACAAGAAGAGGAGGAGAGAGGGAAAGAGATGTAGAATATAATAATGCAAAGGAGGAAAAGCTTCAATGAGCAATAAGGGGGGACAGATTGTATTCAAAAGAGGGCAGATGTATTACAAATTACAAAAAAAGAAAAAGGTATTGTAAATTATAAATGTAATTAAATTAAATTACAAATTAAAAAACGTATTACAAATTACAAAAAAAGGAAGGAAAATGAAGATTTCACTGATGGAAGAACAGAGATCAAGTGTTTGAATGAAACAATCAATAGAAGAGAAATGGATGGTGACTTGAGAAGGTCAGAAGATGCTGGATGACTTAAATAGTGATGACAAATTTTAAATTGAGAATGGCCAGGCAAGAAATAAAGCTACATTCTTGTATGTTTCTTAATGTGCCGTCCAGATACAGCTGATTCTATCACTTTAATTGTGTTGAAGAAGAAGGGAGAGCCATTAAAAGAGGCAAGGGGAAAACAGGAAAAAAAGCCCTACATATCTAATCGAGACCACAACTGTCCATAACAACCCAGGACATAAAACAACCATTTGTAGAAATAACTGTATAAGGTGTATCATAAAACCAGTTTATCAATGCCTGTGACTTTAATGTCGGCAACAAAGACTTATGATGTGGATGTTAAATTTTATTACATTTTTATTTTGTTTCTGAAAGAGACACTAATGCCTGGTTCACATGGCAGATTTTAAAATTGTCAGTAGGTTTTCAACACCCGAGAAATGATCATAGATAAAGTTTTGGTTGTACAGTGTGTGGTGTGCAGCCACATGGTAAAGGTAATACACCACACACGAACAGATTTCACTCACCAACATCCTAGGTCAGACGGAAATCGCAGATCAAATGTGACTTGGAGTAAACAATTTTGTACTCCTCTTCCTGCTTCCGTCACCTTGCTTTCTGATTGGCTACACGTCACATTCAACAGGTGTTGTGTGGGCCGCTGAAGGAGGAGGTACTGCTGGCCACCACCACCATGATGGCGCCTGCTTGGAGTGCTGGCTTCAAGCAGGAGAGGGCACCGGAAGCCCTGGGAGTGACAGCTGTCACTCATCCTCAGCACCAGCTGTCACTCCTTCATCATCACCATCACCATAAAGGGCGGACCTGCAACTCCACCTCCTCGCCGAGAAATCAGTACCATTCCAGGTAATTTTCTCTGCTGACTCAAAACTGAGTATTAATCTGAAACTTACTTTGCAGCCGTTTTCCTGGTGTGTCCCTTATCTGTGGGATTGGCACTTGGTGTGATCTGCGACGGCTTCGCCTCACACCCCAAACCAGATAAGTGGTGAAACAGGAGCTGCACGAGTGTGTGATTGGAGGTGGAGGTGCTCCCTCCTAACTAAACACTGACTGTGGGATTACTGAGTGTGCGAACTCACACTCATCAGGACTGTCTCTGTTTTCTGCCAGCAGTACCGGGTCTGACTGCTGAAGACAGCGGCCACCTGGGGCGCAGGGCTTGGCGGCTCCGGTGTTCTTCAGCTCCGTTGGTGGTGGAAGCTGTGTGGGATCCGGCTCTTTCTCTCGCCAGGCGTCTTCTATCGTCGAGCCTGCCCACACGTCACCTGGTGTATGATTGACAGTCCACCATATTGTTATTGTCTGTACGTCGTTGTGCGATTCACAACATTAAATTGTTACTTTTGGCTTATCCATTGTCCGTTCATTACCGCCCCCTGTTGTGGGTCCGTGTCACGACACTTTCACAACAACAGGCTGTGTGCTCGTTTGTGCTCACGGCACACACCACACGCTGGGATATTGGGCCAAGACAATCCAACATGGTGAATATTCGTGACTTGAGGTCTGAGCGGTCCCAACATCCTTCTGAGCAGACTTGAGTGCTCTTAAACACACCACACACAGCAGGAATATCTGATAAGATTATCTTTAGAGCCATCACGATAGTCGGGGCTTAAGATTGTCGGAAGGAGAAGATCAGGTCAGAAATCTGCATAATTATCTTGCCATGTAAACCAGGCAATAAAACAACTTAATTTTCAGAATTCCTTTTGCTGACATCATATCATAAAAATTCATAATAATAAAGTAAAATCAAAAGGTCTGCTCTCAAGGTACAAATGGGTTTACAAAATTATGCCATTTACCCAAATAATCTGGATGATGTAGCTTTAAAAAAAAAAAAAAAACAGAATTTGAGTCTATCTGTATTCCCTAAACATTCATTTCAGTGAGTTTGCTGCGGTGCATCAACAAGAGGTGAAGGTTTTACCCACCATGGTGTAGGCTTGAGCGGCCCTCTGTAGGTCATGGCAGCCCTGAGCATCAGCGTATGAGTGGATGCCTAAACAGTTTGAGGGGTGGAGCTGCTTGATGAGGAAAGAACAGCAGGCTTGAACCACAGAGGACAACTGAAGTAGACAGGAGGCTGACAGCAACGACTCAATGGTGTGCTCTTTCAACTCGAGACGACCTGACGGAAAGGAAAGTGGGAAAGATGGCTGCTGATCTTTTTGGACATGCCCAACATGTTACTAAATGTTACATAGTCAACAGATTTTTAATTTTTTTAATTAATATATAGTTCCTTATACTAGTTTCTGCAGTTGAGTTCACATCATTAGCTGTGTGAGCTCATTTTCAAATGTGTATCTGCAGTTTTACATAAGTCACGGTTGTCATGATGGTAAGCTTTACAGCAATCAAGCATGTTAACCACACAGATGTGTTCATAAAACAAAATGCCAACATACCTACCAATATCTGCTTACTGGTCAGTGAAACAATCAGGGAAACAAATAACTAGCCATGAAACACCTCAAAAGCCAACTGCCAAATTCGTTTCAGTCCCATAAGAATGGTCAGGTCAGGTCAGGGAGTATGTGCTGGACATCACAACATCCACACTATGGAACTCTCTTAGGTCCTGAAGCGCAGCCATCTAAGCAGACATCTATTCCATCCCCATGTCTGAAAATGGACCCTCCATCTGCTACAGCAAGGTGAACGCGGGCATCTCTGCAGCCTTTTCCTCAACATGATGCAAATGACCACAACACAAAATATAGCCAGAGACCTCTCAACTTTTCTTGTGGAGTTTTTCTTGCTAATTGCTGAGAATCAAGGTGGCCAAGAAGCTCACTGTTGCTTGTTCCTATGCTTGTCGCCTGATCAGGGTGTTTGTTACTGTCAAATTAAAGTTGACAGCCAATACAAAACCATCCTATAATTTAATTATTGATATGACAAACATGTTAAATTAGAGCATACCATCTCAAATAGAGTCAATGCCCAAGTATTTGTGGCCCTCGCTGTAATTGTTAAATAACTGTGCTCAAATTTGACCTTCACTTATAATGTGAGCAAATGTATAAACTCGTGTTTATTTTAGGGACATCTGTGTGTTTTTATACCTGTGTATGCATATTGCACCAGGACCCATAAGGCATCAGGGTCCACTCCCTCCATCTTCACCTCGTCCTGCTTGGCCTCCCGCACGTCACTGGTGAACATTGCAGCAAAGTAGTCTGACACGGATGAGAGAACTAGTCTAAAAGGAGGAAAATTTAGGAATCAGATTATGGACAGCTCTAATGGGGAACAGAGTACCATCGTTATTAGACCTGACAGGGAAGATGGAGATAAAACAGATTCGAACAGATGACAAAAGCTTTCAAGTATTACTCTCTATGCTTCCAGAACTAATTTAATCAATCTGATTCCTTTAACCATTTAAGACAGAAGTTGTTCAGAATATGTGTTCCATCAAAAGCAATGTGATCAAAAGTAGATACTATAATACTACTAATACTAATATATACAATATCAATGGAAGTTGGGGGGGGGTGCATCCTGAACAACTACTGCTCACAACTGGTACCACATTAGTAAGTACGTCCCTTCGGCTGCTCCCTTGTTTGCACTCGGGGTCACCACAGCAAATCCAAGGTGGATCTGCATGTTGAATTGGCACAGGTTTACGCCGGATGCCCTTCCTGACGCAACTCCACTTCACATGGAGAAATGTGGCAGGGGTGGGATTTGAACCGGAACCTTCTGCACTGAAACCAAGCGCACTAACCACTTGGCCACCACTCCTGCTAACTGGTACCACATTAAAGGTCTTTAAATTGTAGGAAGATGACAGGAAATGACTGAAATTTGGAAAAGATGTTTAGAAGGTCACCGCCAACAGTACAACACATACATACATAGATGTGTTTGAATTTTTCATGTTCAAGACTTCAGCATTGTGGTAACATATTTCCTAACTCACGACAAAGTCACAATCTGAAGTGAGAAAGTACCCTACCATAATCATTACTATCATATACTACAATACTGTAATTTCCCAGGTACAGGTCAATAGTGTTTGCACTTTTTTTCCTTTCATTACTTTGATAACTAGGTTGTGGAAAAAAAATATTTTCATTGCAGACATTTTTCATTTGTGAGCTGTCTTTCTTTCAAAAACTACTATATTGTTTTACACACAGGACTGTAGCCATAACAGCAAGAGTAGAGAGGAAGAACAATAAGAGACAAAGATAAGGCGTAACGTCTTTTACATTTTAGCAGACAAATGGTATACAATGAGAAGGCTGCTGAAGGACCCAGAATGATTGTCTTAAGACTTATTTGCCATCACAGTGTTCCAAACCGGCAACCCAATTAAAGCAGAAAATATGAGTAATTTTTGTTCCATTGCTGTTGAGGTATGCTGTTGGTAATGAGGCGGTTGCCTCTTCAAAGAAAAATGGCGTTCTTTCAGATCATAGCACTGTTTTGCATTTTTGATGTGGTGCTATACAGAACATTCTCTGAAATCTAAATTCATTAAACTGGTTGTCAGCATTTTTTCAAGATTTTCTGCTTGTGTGTGTGTCTAGCCATGGGTGTGCCTATGCCACCTAAATCTAAAGATGGCACACCTATTATAAACATAAAAAATTTAGCTGCTGTCATGTTAATGTGCAAAGCACTGTGTGCAGCTCTGAAACTCATCATTTTCAATGGTGCTGGTCCCACACACAAGTAGGTTTTATGAGTTCTGCCTGGTGAGAGCTGCGTGCAGCAAACAGGGGAACATGCACACTTGAAAAGGATATGACAGATTTTTAAGGCAAAGCCTGGCCTGAAAATGATGCTATCTAAACATCACATTTAATAAATTATCTGAAGTTGATTAATTATTAAACTGAGAAGGAGCATTTTTGTTACACTTCAATGGAATGGCTATGCAAATAGGTCCTGAATTCTGTTTTATAAATCATTTTGTTTGCTGTGGATCAAGGCAACCTAAAACCCCACAGACACAGCTACACCCCAGTTTTAATAAAAATTCAGTCACTGCATTGTTAAATAATCATGACCCCATTATAGGGAGTAAGGGTGACACATAGACATGCGCGTGCGCGCGCACACACACACACACACACACACACACACACACACACACACACACACACCCCTTTGGCTGCTCTGAAAGATGTGTTTGGGACATTTATGGTGAATGGTGATGATAAAAATCATGCAGATAAATGTGCACACAGTCTCACAAAGACAGAGATTAGCTTCTTCACATAGGAAAGAAAAAACATCACGTTTTTCAAATTCCATAAAGTAAACAGAAACCCCAACAAGATGACGGGGTGGAGGGGGGTGGGACCCTCCTGGCAAAATCAGTATATTTGACTTTGATATGATCCCATTAGTGAAATGACAAGAGGCTGTTACAGTATCTGATTTTTTTTTTTTTTTTTTTTTTTGACAAAATCCTCAGTTTTATTCCGTAACAGAAAAACTCAAAAGAAACATAAAGTGACTTAACCTGCCACCACAAATGGCCTCAGACCTGTACAGGAAAAATAAATGCAGATTTGATTCACAGACTTGCTTCAGTTTTTCAATCACTCGTGCTTCTTTCATAAATAATGCAGTGAGGGCTTGTGGGTAATAAAGTTATCACTGCATGACAACATCTCAAGTTTCCCATCACTCACTACAGACCAAAGGCAAAAATATTCCTTTCCCCCCCCAAGTATGTAATTTCTCCAGACATTAAAAAAGTGAGGATTAACCCTAAAGCAACCAAGCTATTTTAGCGACAAATATGACAGAGTGGGGTTATTTATGACCCCATTGACTTTATATTGGAATACTTCTATATAAATGCTTGTTTTAGGGTTCTTCATATTTATTTCACTCTCTAATATACATCCATCATCCTTTTCATCCTCACTCCGAGCATCAAGAATCAGTCTCAATGCTTGTGCAGCTGTAAAGCTTGCTATTCTGAGTATGTTGGCCATGCTTCCCTGCAAAACAGTAAAATATAATAATTAGAGTTGGCAAATTACAATACCATCTGAAGCTATAATGTCAAAAATCTCATAGATCTTCCCGGGGTCACAAGTGACACTGCACAAGTGACAATGCACAAGTTTGGATTATACTTACCACACGGACCAGCTGATCCTTGAACAATTCTATGAACAAATGCAGGACAAATAGCAAATTAACAGTAGGAAACTTTTTTCCGATTAAAATTAGAAAAATGGTACACAAAAATATACTCCCGGGGTCATAAATGACCCCGCTAAGTTGCTTGAGGGTTAATGTGTCAAAAACCGCACACTGAGTTCTTATACCCCCATCACACATACTCCGACTGAGGCCGAATGGCGTCAGAATGACACATCCGGCCACAATCCGGAAGTATTGAGGTGCGGTCTGAAAATCAACAGATGGCAGTCTCTGATCAAGATTTCATCCCATTCCATTTGCATCTCATGAATTCTGACTTTAATCATGAAGAATATTATGAGAATAGTCCAACATTTTTTTCAAGAGGCAAGCAGTGGGTGATATACTATGACCTTCTCAGACTTGTCAGAAATTTTTAAGACATCTCCTTTGCCAGAGTTCTTGTGGCTGATTCTTCATTCAACTGCAAACCACCAAATGCTAGGACCCCTTCACACATAACACAAAATACGCAGAAACCGGAAGAAAATCCACAAACCAAAAACAAAATGGGGAACCACGAAACATTCTCCTTGTTATCAGGAGGTACACATAGTCGGACAGGTGTGCACAATACCACGGCGACAGTTAGGTGCACGCTCGTGCTCGCGCGCATGAACAGTGTGAGCATGTGGAAAGTCACGCACACAGTAGCGGAGCAAAAAATTAATAAAACGCCACAATTTATTATACTTAATTCCTCTTATAAAGAGCAGATTTAACCTTTGCCTAGACGTACACCAGGAAGTAATGAAATGACGTGGATTACTGTTCTCTCTTTCATGATTTGCATGAATTACCTGATGCGCTCGTCTCATGAAGAGCCGGCTGGCTCCCGTGTCATGAAGAGCCGGGCTCTCGCGTCGTAAACACATCAGCCAGCATGGCGTGTCCAGCGCACACTGATCCGCTGCAAATATGATATGCGTTTTAATTATTACAATGTGGGGAAATCCCACAATGACATGCACCTCGCGGAGGCGTCCCGTGAGGTGATTTCCTGCATAGCACAATATTCACCAGCATTGCGGTGCGCTGACGCGGTGGTCAGCTAAAGCAATATGTGTTTTAATTTATTTCCATGTGAGGACAGCATAGCGATGTCCACGCCTCACAGTACAGTTATATGAGGTCATATCCCACAAGCCAGTACAGGTGTTCCCCAGCTGTGACTTGCGAATACAGATATCTGAACAGCTGCAGGTCACAGCGATATGCCCACCTGTGTCAGCGGACCTCACAGCTCACAGAAACAGTGGGCGTTCAGCACAGCCACACCCATGTGTATTGCTTGGTAAGCACACTTGTGGATCACTTAGACACTTTTCACAAACAGCTTGAATGTGGTCGCCTGCTGTCTACTCGTGCTAGAAGCGTAAATAGCCCTGCCTTTTCTAAGTGTCCAGCAAGCAGTGTTAGATGTTCGTGTACGACACCTAGAATTTGACCGACACCTGAAAGAGGAGTCGAATGGGCACTTGCCCAGCACTCTGTGTATTTCGGCCACTGGTGGGCGCAAATGGTTGTCGCAACAGCTGTATGAGGTGTTTGAGGCAGCTCCGATTTTTCACAAGTGGCATTTGACTCCTCCATTGTGCACCATGCTGCCTCAATCATGTTATGTGTGAAGGGGCCTTTAGTGAGATCACAAAGGCAGTGAAACAGTTGAGGGTGAGGAAAGCTCCAGGGATCTTCCAGCATGAGAATGGCCGGAGTTACTGCTCTTCTGGCACTGCAAGCAATTTGTTTCAGTCTGGGAGATGGGTATCATCCCATCTAGAAGAAAGGCCTTGTTGTCCCAATTTAGACAGGAAAGGGCGATTGAATGCATTTCAACAACTATAGAGATACGAGGGGTGATTGAGACGTTTTGAGCCTGATATAGAAAAAGTATGGCATGGTTCTCCATGTTTTGCATTCTGGGACACCAACATTTCTTGAGAATGTGTGATGTTTTGACTCATGGGGTGCAATGTTGGGAAATTTTGGTTCATCAGAATGCAAAAGATGAAGAACCACGCCTTACTTTTTCTGGTCAGGCTCAAAACTTCTCAATCTCCCCTCGTATTATGTTGTCCTCTGTACACGGGAAGGTGCCTGCAAAGACTATTCTTAATAGGGTTCAGTTCCAGCTACTTGCTGCTCAGTGACTGGTAGAGTCGGGCTACACCTCAAGAAATCACACATCAACTGTGAATATATCAGCAGTGCTTCTATGCAGCCTATGCTGATTGTCACAAAGCATTTGATTCAGTTGACTGGCCTGCTCTCTGAGACATCCTGAGAATTCATGGGATCCCCAAGAAGTAGCTGGACATCATAGCCAGCCTATACACAGATACTGTGATCACTGTATGGAGCACAGGCACCTACTGAGGTTTTTTCCAGTGAAAACTGGTGTTCGTTAAGAACGTCTTCTGACACAAACACTTGCTCAGACACAGGCCCATAAACATTTGGACAGTGTCACAATTTGTCATTCATCACCACATCATACATCACCACAATAGGGTTGAAATGAAATAATCAATATGTGCTTGTAGTTCAGACTGTGGCACAGAGAAGGATTTTCTTAAAACTGAGAAGTGAAGGTTTATCTTAAGTTTGCCAGAAGGTACGAGAGATTCTTGCATGATGTCTGCACTTAATTTACTTGAAAATGAATATTTGAGCTTTTAATACTACCACGTAGTCACGGGTATGCCACCTAAATCTGACATACCCAGTATGAAGCTGCTGTCATGATCAGTTGCAAAGTGCTGTACGCCGCTATGAAATCCATTATTCTCAATGGTGCTAACTGTGTGCAAAAAGCAGGTTTTATGCTAAATTCTGCCTGCTGAGAGTAGCATCCAACAAATGGGGGAACGCTCACACCTGAAAAAGAAGCAAACACGGTGGATAATGGGTGGATATAATTAATTTTTAGGGCAAAGTCTGACTTGAAAACAATGTAATCAAAAGATTAAATTCAACAAATTATAGTTAATGAAGGTTCTGATTTTTTTTAACTGAGAAGGAGCATTTTTCTTGCTCTTCATTGGAACATTTCTGAAAGTAGACTTTTTGTTTTTAGTAATTTCAGACAGTGAAAGAAATGTTATGCACAATCCAAATTCACTCAGTCAAAGTGCACTGATATCAGATTATTTGTTTTATGTCCCCTCCTTTCTGAGTGGATTAAAGATGTAAACTAATGAATCCTGCTTAGTTTAGTCATAACTAAATACTTCACAGTAAAACTGTCCAAAGTGGCCCAAATATGTTTTAAACCATTTAATTCATGTATCTACAGAAACAACATCATAATGTGAATGCAGGTTTCATTACAGCCATTTCTTCCAGGGGTGGCACGAGAACATTTTTGATTGGTTGGGGAGGCATTTAAAAACTAATACAGCAAAAATGAGATGCAAAGTAATAATAGGCTATACATTATTCTTAACCAAACAGTTGCTCTGCCATCCTAAACAGTTCAACAGTCCAAAATTCCAAAACCTCTCATCACTCACAGTTGTTGGTATTTTTAACAATAAGCTTTAGCACTGAGAACCTGCGCTCTCAACTTGAACTCCTAATGGGAAAGGTTAGCTATAACTTTGTAACACCAGAGAAAATTTCAAATTCAATTTCAGGGGCACTTCTAAAATATTAAAACTAATAATAATAAAATAATAATATATATAATATATGGCTGTTTGTGCAAAATTTTGTGTTTTTTGGGGGGGTAAAAAATTCAGTCCCACCCCCCGTTCATTTCAATAGTGGCCCTGAAAGGGGTGTTACCATACATGATGTCATCAAAGTCCAGTTTTATGAGAGGTTCACATCCCAGATGTGACAATCTGAATAAGACAATATTTATGGAGAACATTTCTGCTGTCAGCTATAATCCTGTACACACTGTGCATACATTTTGTCATCATTCAATATTAGAACAATAAAAACAGCTTGTGTGAAACTATATTTAATATCTTGATTGAAAAGTGCTTTGCACAAATGATAGCTGTGTCTGGGAAGAAAGGCGGACAAACAGCAGGATTTTCAGTCTTCTCAAGCAGATTGCAGAACGATATAAAAACACAACTTTCTATTAATTTATCAAAAACATTTTAGCGTACTGCTCCAGTCATCATGGAAAAAAAACCCCACCAATTCAATATTTTTGAGGTGTTTAGAAACAATAAAAGGCAAACTGTACACAGGTGAAGTTAACCGTACTTTGTCCCTGCGCTTGGAGGTCTCGGGGTCACTCGGCTTGTCTGTGTCTGTCCCCAGCACCTCTCAGACAACTTCTGGATTTATCGTACACCAGTGTCTGTAGCAGAGGGCCATTGGTCTTGGATCTGGAGGGCATTAACGTTTGGATCAAGCCTCATATTCCTGTCCCAACCAGACTCGAACCCGACAGGCATTTTCTGACAAAACCTGTTATTTCCATCCAAAAAAAACATCCCTGCAAACAGGAATAAAGTCATTAGATCCCGTATTTTCTTACTTTTTAATTAACAAAAACAGATGTGAAGTAGACCTGCACACACAGAGTAGATAAAGTCTTTAATCTGACCTATTATTGTTTCCTTTCATCCTGTTCCACAATCACAGACACACTGGTGTCCAAATGAGACGCCCTTGTTTTGGAAATACTTGAACTCCTTTTTGTAGAAACCGTTTGTGAATAAATACAGCATTTTTGAAGAAGTCTCTCAGTTATCTTAAAAAGAAGACCTGAAAGTTCAGCTACAATTTGCCAGAAGGTACATCTGAGATGCGAACATGCTCCTCTATACCACTTCATCATGAAGATGTATAACTGGGAATACAAATGCAAAACATGCAGTATGCAGTCACTCAGTTTTTCAGAACTATCTACTTTCCAATTTCAATTTTCAATTTATTTCATGTATATAGTGCCAAATCACAACAAAGTTGCCTCAAGGCGCTTCACACAAGTACGGTCTAATCTTACCAACCCCCAGAGCAAACATACCGGCGACAGTGGTAAGGAAAAACTCCCTCTGATGATATTGAGGAAGAAACCTCAAGCGGACTAGACTCAAAGGAGCGACCCTCTGCTTGGGCCATGCTACCCAACACAATTTACAAATTAATTTATGAAACAAATATACAGGCGGGCCCGACCAACACACGTGTCCAGCCCAACACACGTCCTGTGAGCGGCGTGCCGCAGAACAGACACCACATCATGCCGAGGTGCGCGCTCTGCCACCGTTGCAGCCCAAAGGTGAAAGATGTTTTATGTATTTCCACATGAGGACAGCAGGCACAGACACACACTTCATGGTGGACAGTTGTAAGGTAATGTCCTTCAAAACACGGTATGTGTTCTCCAGCTGGGACGTCCAGGTCCAGAGATCTGTCCGTTCAGCCCACAGAACTGTCACTGTCCGTTTCTTTGCTCTGTGATTAATTATTTTAATTATTTGTTATGTAATTGTGTATGTAGTCATTGTAGTACTTATTTATATACCTGTCCTGGCTGTGGTCTCTGTGTTTTTAATGTGATGCATCGTGTGCACTGAGCCGCCATTTCCAGCTGTCAGTGAGTCACTGGCCAGCGATCAGCTGAGAGGTGGCTCGCTGTGCTGTGTGCACTCAGACGTGGCTGGCCGGTCCCCATCTGTACATACATATCAGCATTTCATGCAAGTGAACCCCCCCCCGCATGTCACATGTGTTGCAGGGCAGAGCAGACACTCTGGCATGCCACGTGTGTTGCGTGGCAATGCCACATTTGCGGGGCACTTTGACAATTTTCACAGCCAGCTGGAAAGTGGTCGCCTGCTCTATGTTTGCGTGCTGACTGCGCAAATGGCACATTTTTTTAAGTGCTCCGTGAGTGGTATTGGATGTTCGTGTGTGACACCAAGAATTTGAATGACACCTGCTGAGAAAGGGATCAAATGAGCACTCACAGAGCACTCTCTGTCACAGAACACTCCCTGTCTGTCTGGTGCTGGTGGCCACAAATGGTTGAGGCATTAGAGGCGGCCCCGATTTTTCACGAATGGCATGCAATTCCTCCTTTGTGCGCTAATCGGCTTCAATCGTGTTATGTGTGAAGGGGCCCTTACTTATGCAACCCATCATCTTGGCTTATATATTTTTAATTAATTAATATCAAGTTGTAGAGATTTGGTTTGAGTTTAAGGAAGATAATTTTAGACATTTTTATTTTTGAAATGGCAAAAACAAATTAAAATATGTGAAATATCAAGTGTTCCAATACTTCTGGAGGGCACTGTAATGTGGATAACTCTATTTGATCCTAAAGTATTTCTAGCACAAACAGGGGGTGCATTTTTCAACAACCCACATTTAGCAGATTTTGAGATCTGCATGCTATGTTTACTTTTATTTATTTGGGTTTTTTCAGCCAGGATTACTGTTAGTAATTTGAAACGCACCAACTTATAATGTGGATAACTCTATTCATCCTAATGTGTCTCCAGAGAAAAACAAGTGAGGCAGTCATTTTCCACCAACCCACATTTTGCAGCTGTCAAGAACAATTTATCAATTGATACAATAAAACAGGCAGACTATGCAAATGGGCCATAAATATTATTTTATTTGAGATCTTAAAATAAGAATAAAAACTCTTGTACTTTTTCTTTTTCTTAGTTTTTGCTTTGGGTCAAGGCCACCTAAAATCCCACAGACACACCTGCGTGTGTGTTATGAACTCTACAGGTGTGTAACCTCATTAGTAAGTATGACACTGGAAACTTGGCAGATAGCCCCAAGCAGATGTTTCCGTGCACGCAGAAAAAGATGTCAAACTGTAGTTGGCAGGAAACTTTTATGCCACTTTTCCACTCAGGTATGTCTGTTTCTCTACAGTGCCTGTCTTTCTCCCTGTGACACATGCATAATTTCAGCTTCGTTATTTCTCAAGTGTAGCTTTGTGTTACTCACTGTGAGTGACACGGTATACACCATAAACTTATTTCCACACAAACACAAAAGCGCCACCTCAAAGGCAAAGACATGGCAGTCTGCGTGTCACTTTCTATTGGAAAGAGCTGAGTGCAGACAAAGTACCACAAAGAAAAGAACAGGAAACAGAAAACATCAAGTCAGGAAACCAGGACAGGAATTTGAAATGAAGTCACTGTGTTGTGTGTTGGGGGGTGTGGCTGGATATTTTGGTGTTCTTTTCTTTTCTTTGCTCTCCAGGTGGCATGAGAACTGATTTGTCTGTGGAGAAGGTGCTGGCTGAAGAATCCTTCACCCTCATCAACATCATGTGTAGCACCTGTGAATGGTGCTCACATGCAACCTTAAAGACTTTCAGCTGAAGCAGATAATTGGAAGGCGTTCTGCATTTAAGTCATGTGTGATGCAAGCAGAACTGCCGGGAACTCGACCTTGTGATGTTCGTTTGTGAGACGCTGAGGACCGCGCCTGGGTTTGACACATCGAGCCCGTGAAGCAAGGAAGGGTGAGGGACACATGCTGTCAGCACACATCAAAGGTGATTGTTTGACTAATTGTTGATAGTAACTTGGTATTTTGTTACGCAGTAAACTTGAATTGTGATGAATCGCTTCTCACTGCTGTGGCATGCGGACAAGTGGTCCTCCACCTGTTGTGAGAAGCTGCTTATTTGCATAAAGCTTAAAATACAGACCTGTATGTGTTGCTGATAGTGTGTGTCTTTTGAAGGATATTAGTTGTAACTGCTAACTTACCTCACCTCTTCTATGCTTCGCAGAGAGTCGGTTTGTCGTGTCCACCTGGGGGGTGTTTGGCGGTGGTAGTGGGTCCAGGAGCGTCGGGCTTCGATCCTTTTAGGTGCTGGAGAGCGTGCCAGCCTTCACTCCACCAGAAGGACGCTATTTTGGTTTTTTTACACTTTTTATGCACCAGTGGGTGAATAAATATATTGTTTTTGGAACCGCTTTTCTGGTTATTTGTAGCGCTGGGTTCCGTCTGACGCAGGTCCACTCCTCAACCCGCGTCGACACATAACACACTGTTTGCATTTTACTGTGGATGTGTTGGACATACACACACAGTGAAGGCTGATGAGAGTAATTTACAAAAAACAAAACAAAACAAAAAAAAAAAATCAGAGGGAGGAAAAACACATTTTAGTTGGGGAGAAGTTGGGGAGAAGTAAATAAATAAAAAGTACACATACTATAACATGGCAAATGTACCATAAAGATACATAAATATTCTACCACAAAGGTAAACAGAAATTTCCAACAAATTTAAATACACTGTGGACTTGGAGACACCACATACAGTAAAGGCAGACCGACAGTGGCAGCTCAATAACAGCAATAAATAAATATATTTGACAAAATATAATGTAATTGGAAAACGCTCAGAGAAAAGCTCTGCACGCCAATATATGTATTTTTTGTGTGTGTGTGCTTTGTGTGTCGCACCTTGTGAGATTACATACGTACACACACAGCCTGACTTTTGTTCATTTTGCTGTTTGCAACAACATCTGCAAGAAATGCAGCTTATAAGTAGCCTATTCAGCATTTATTGTTGTCTTGGTGTGTATGCAGAACATGTAAACAAGCAAGTGACACGGAGAAAGGGAGTGCATGTTTTGTTCCCAGAAAAGCACTTTTATCCTAGACATGCAATAAATCAATTGTAAACAAAACACCTGCTTTCAAATGGAGATGTCTTACTCCTGACTACTTTTCTGGCAACCACAAAGTGTGTATAAAAAGACCGTTCTCACCAATGTGATAATGTTAAAGGGGAAATATCTTCTTTGAAAATGGTATTTTTTATATTCATCTATCGATTAAGCAAGAAACATCTGTGTGAGTGCAAGTATGTGGCTCACATATCTCTCTGACTGTCAGATCAGCCTCAGCTTTTGGATATGGCTCGCACATGGCACGATGTTGTGCATCCGTTATTATGAATATTTTGGGGAATAATTTTCAAAACCTTTATTTTGAAACCTTTATTTCCATTACAGAGTTGGCCCATTTGGGAAATGCATTGCTTCTCAAAACATGCCTACGAATAAAATCAAGTGCACCCTCTCTTCTTCTATGGTGTTTGTGCACCAGTTTAATCGGCTAACGCTATCTTAGCCTTAGCTGAACAATCAATGTGTCCCACAATTTACCCAGACTGAGTGCAAATATTAATAAATTAAGTAGTTTTATTTATAGTCCAGTGTCTTTCATGTATTTAAAAAGCCAACACTTCCCCCTCCCACTTGACCTTATGTCTAAAACTGTGCACCAACATGGACTCCCAAAATCTCCCAAAATTTCCTGTATTGCCTACTGTGTCGATAGCATGGCCCAAGCAGAGGGTTACCCCTTTGAGTCTGGTCTGCTTGTGGTTTCTTCCTCAAATATTCAGAGGGAGTTTTTCTTTACCACTGTCGCCTGTGTGCTTGCTTTAGGGGTTGGTAAGGTTAGATCTTACTTATGTGAAGTGCCTTGAGGCAACTTTGTTGTGATTTGGTTCTATATAAAAGAAAATAAATTGAAATAGTCTGCAGATCACCTAAACAAATTCATACTTATTACAATATTCCACCATACATACCCTTTACTCTACCTCAAAAAAGAAATCTAACCAGATTGAGTCTTCAAAAAACTTTTAAAAATCATGCTGCTGCATTACTGTTTTTGCTTTTCCTCAATGGCCAAAAAAAGCAAAAGGCACTAGTGGTATTTTCACATTAGTGGAATGCGGTTCAACTGCCTACAGTGTCCTTGCAAAAAGCCAAAATATATAAAAACACAATTGTTATCAACCAATCCACACATTTCACAACAAACCTGAATGTCCCTGACCAGTGTTGCCACAGTTACTTTGAAAAGTTACTTTATTTGTATTTGTAAATATATCTGTTCTTTTTTTTTAACTATATTTTAAATACAATTTTTATATGTACAGCGCTTTGGTCAACTTAGGTTGTTGTAAAGCGCTTAACAAATAAAATTTGATTGATTGTTTGATAAATATTTGTTACTTTATACAGTTATTTCATTAGCAGCTGCAGACAACTTGTCGGCAGCTGCTGAATGTAACTAATAAAGTAACTAGTAATCTAACTAGTAATCTTAAGATTGAGTACTCAGAAAAGTAACTAATATGCATATGTTGCGGACATGAATGAGCGAAGGTTGTCAGCATCTCACCATGTAATTTAGGCCCTTCAGATTTTATATTGAGTAGATGCTTCAGGGGAGCATTAGCATGGGAATAACCGTTCAGCTTTTGGGAGAGATCTGCCCCCCCCCCAGACTCCCCTGCCTTTTTAAGCATTTTTTTTATTTGCCTCTCACATGCCTGGAAAAGCTCCTCGCCATCTAACCATGTCCTTTAGGTCCTTCAGACTTTTTCAGTAAAATTGTTCTTGGGAGCATGACTAGCAGCCTCATACGACCATCCATGAAAAATCTACTTAAGCTCCCAATCTTCTATAGGAATACAAACTTCCTACAGGCACTGCACTAGTATGTATCAAAAAAGGAAAATGATTAAAAATGATGTTTTAAATTTTAATGTGTTTAAAATGTAAAAACATCCAAGAGTGAACAACTTTTTTTTAGGCAATGTGTACATACGCATTATTTTTTAGACCGAAGCACACCATTAGCATTCTCACACAGCGGGGTCTTTTGTTTCTTGCCATCTGTGCCTAGGGGACTAAATCAAATTATGCAGAAGAGGAAGGCAGTCAAAGAAAAGGGGTCTTTCTGTTTTTTGAGGGCCTCTCTTCACTCTCATCTGTGTGCAGATGGACTCTGCTGCTGCACCGATGGACACATGCCCAACGAGCGACAGACACAGTGAAGTGTGATCTATGAAGTGGATAACTGTGACCTGCATATCTGTTTTTGATAAGCCGAGGAGTACAAAGAGCGTGACTGTGCTCATGTTTTAAGTGTGGGTGAAAGACTTCATCCACGCAGCATCGAAATAGTTTTCATTGATGCTGGCACCCCGCAGCCAGTTGATGCAGAAAAAACTCTGGTGTCATACAAGATCCTGCTCTTCATCGGACATCCAACATGACATGATTAGCAGGCTAGTGTGACAACATTTTCATCTGTAGCCACCATTTGTTGCGCATTGCATTCCCTGGATTAAAAAAAAATTAAACCCCTGATTTCTTAATTATGAAAAAAGATCTTGTAATGATGAGATCAGGTGTCTGATGATCTTGCAATTATGAGATCAGGTATGTAATTTTTTTTTTCCAAGTCCGGCTTCCATACAATGCACTTCCATACTTCCAATCCCTCAGTAAAGACAAATGTGAGAATTTCCGGTCAATTTGTAACCCTCGACTGTACACTGTGAGTGCACACAAAGTGTGGATTTTCACCTAAGATGTTCCTGGATGAATGAAATTCCAGGAAATTCAGTGAGGGATACGAGGCACCCAGACTGACACGTGCCCGGCCAGGGGTTAGCCCCTCTTTGTCCCTGATTATGATTATGACAGACGCCACATTGACCAATGCTTCGCACAGAACCACATACCGCACATCCACGAAGAAAACGTTTTTATGCAATTGATGAATTACACAGGGACAGGGCATTTCACCAAAATGAGGCTTCCTCCGTTCTTTGTGAATTACACCGATCTTGACATGCAGCCTGCTGCAAGACGGGAGTGGGCAGTGCAGTCTTGTTTGAGGGTGGGTGCTAAAGGGTTAAAATATGACGCAATAATACTACATCCGGGGACAATCCTTGTATGTCCCATCAGAAACATGGCAGTTTCTCTGAGTTTTTAAGCAAATTACATGGCAAACAAAGTGAAAATGCAAAGAAAAAGTGACAATGCGGTGGAAAGCGGACATGTGTCACGGTTTGTTTATGACCTGGAGCTCAAACATGTCAAGGCGGTTGTGCAGGTGAGAGACTGCAGCTACTCAGTCAAGGTGTGTAGGCTAAAACTTACCGACATTACCTCAACCATTTGCCTTGTCTTCCCTTCTCCACTAGGAACGGAAAAAACTGCAGTTTTCACGACTGCTTCAGTGATTGCAGCTGAAAACAAAACAGTACACCAGCTCTCCATGTGAAGTGATGCTGTGTTTGTGTTGCACAATGGCAGGCTGTCCCCGGAAGTGGTCAGATCCCACAATATCACACAGGGGTTCAAACGAGACTGCGCTGCCCCATTAAGAGATCTTTTCTCGTAATTACGTAATTTTTTTTTATCCAGTGAATGCACTGCACTTCCATATTTCACCAAACAGTTTGACAATGAAGAATTTACTTCTGACATGAGGCACATAGTCAGGCTCCTCTGCAAGTTGTGCACTTTGACCACTCAAGAAGCAGGATTACAAACATGTCTAAGAACTCCCAGACTCTGGAAATTCTTCCCAAAAGTATCACAGAAATCCAAAGAAATGAGAGTAAAAAAACAAAACAAATTACCAAAAATAAATAAATAAATAAATAAGTCAGCATTTTTCTTGAGCATTTCATATATATTTTGCTGTTTTGTACATGTCTATGTTTTTAATGTATTGCTTTATTATATTATTCATTCATTTTCTGCCACTTATCCAGGTCCACATCATGGTGGCAGCTAAGTCCAGTGTTCTACGCTGAAAAAATTAAACATGTTTAATTTCTTGCGTCCTCCTCGCGTACGGCTCAGAATACTGCTGCGTAAGGGAGCAAAAACATGGCGCAAAGCTGCTTAAACTCAGTGTGGATGGTACACCACAAAACGCAATTCTACGTTGGCCCCAGTGTGAAAGGGGCTTAAGGTTAGTTGATACAACATCCTCCAAAGTGACAAAAATAAGTGTGGATCCATATCTGATCTACTGTGGTAACACCATGGAAAAAAAGGGGGAGGGGAGGCTGAAAGAACTTACTATTTCTGATTATTTATGTTCTCATTTGACAAAACTGTACAAAGAATCATAATTATACACCTTTCTAACACTAATAAAGGCCAGTCAGTGGGTTGTACCTGTGTGCAGGTATGCGTCTGTCTCCAGCCACCAGTGTGACGTCACACAGCTGTCGGGTCCTCAGGTAGCTCTCCATCTTACGGAAGGTAATGTCAGCGTGGGACAGAGCGGTGAACACACAGTCTTCTGGACATGCACAAGGCTCCATAGACATGCAAGAGGACAGTGTGGCACTGCTGTTTGACGTCCTGGATCCACACGGTGACATAGAGATAAGAAAAGACACAAAGAGAAGGTGGAAGCTTTTAGTGCATGTGATTATGCAGATTATTTTTATTCTAGACAGAACCTCGGATTTGCTGTGGAGTGCAAAACAAGGGAGCAGCTAAAGGGACTTACTTTTACAGATCAGAGGTGTAGAAAAGAGGTCGAGCAGCTGCCCTGCATCTTTCAGGTACCACATTTTCTTTGCATTACTCTCAGGTGCACACTCAGTATTTCCTTCAGTTTTCAGCAAGGTTACGGTATGTCACCAAAAGGAGACAAAAGCTCTTTAATGGTCCAATTACTGGGAGTAAATGGCCAGATAAATTTAGCTCACTTAAAAGAGAAGCTGACAATTAAAAGCCTGTGGGAGCCGAGCCCATAGGATATGCAGTAATTTACTCAACTCCATAATGGCAGAAAGCTTTCATGTGTCTCTACTAACAACAGGAAAATAAAAGCAGTGTTTTCAGACAGGATTTCACATTCGCTATTCTCTAGTGGAAATGTTGAAGCTGAGGGCTGTTACATCGTCTTCTTTCAGCATGAGATGATGAGGAGTGTGAGGTAATGTGCGCTAAAAAGCACTGAAGTATAGCTACCCTGTGAATCATCAGCCATCACGGCTCCCAAAGCAGCATTTAATATATGAGAACCAGAGCTACACGTCCATTTTTAATTTAGCAGCAGAGGTGGCAGGACTGGTCCTTCAGCAAAGACGCAAGACGCAAAGATAAGAAATTAAGTGACACTCCATGGATGATCTCATTACAACTCTGCAAGAGTAATCGCTCTTTTAAGAATGCATGCATGTCTGTGTATGCTCGTGCATGGCTGCACATGCTCGTGCATGTGTCTAACCAAATTCAAGGCTCGTTTGCATATCAAGCTACCCTACAGCGCAATTATCCACAGGCACCTCTCATTTTGGTAATTACAAAATGTGCTCTTTTGCAGAAGATATATGTACAGCATAACTTGAGTTTTACTCTAAAGATCATATTTTATGTGAAACACCCAGTGTTGTATAAAGTACCGGAAAATCACACTTAAGTAAAGTACAGATACCCATTAAAAAAATGACTTTGGTAGAAGTTCAAGTCACCGATTGAAATGCTACTCAAGTAAAAGTCTTAAAGTATCTAGTATTTATTGTACTTAAGTATGACAAGCAATGTACAACTAAATGTACTCAAGTATTGAAAGTAAAAGTACAAGTAAATGTTAATAATCAAAAACGGACTGATTTTTTTATATTACAAAGTTTATCTAGGCTTGTAAATGACTGGTAGTATTAGTCAAAATACTGAAAATTGTGCACATCACACAAAAACACTTCAGAAACAAGGTTTCAAAACCTAAACAAGAGTAGGCTACTCACTAGGTGTCCACAGGAAACAATTATTTATTTATATATGTATTTATTTATTTTCATTGTTACATGGTTTTATCTTTTCTGTTGTGTTTTTGTTTCATTAGGTTCTTTTTGTCTCATTCTCTAAAATTGTATTGTAACATTATTAGTCTATTATTATTGACTATTATTGTCTATTATGTAGACTATTATTGTTGTTGCTATTATTAATATATTAATAAAAATAAATTTAAAAAAATTACAATTTGACTCTTACAACAACAAACGCTGAGCCATTAATTATAAAGAAAACGAATGCACACAAACGTGCTGATGCGAACAGCTTAATGCTAACTTTAACATTGAAAACGCCATAGACATGCTAATGCATTAGCATTGGTCCCGTTTTTAAGTTATAAAATACATCTATCATCTGTTTCTGAAGACCATAACAGGTCAGTTTAAAATAAAAATATTAAATATTACTCACAGACATATGCTCATCAGAGTTTTAGTGGGGAAATTTTAGGATAAAGCGAAATAAACAATGAATCCACGAATCGTAGATCGAAGGACTGCTTTGATCCGTATCACTGCTTCAATTGGTTCAAGGTTCAAAGCAAAGCCGCGCTGCAGAAAAGTTGATTACAGACCCACTGCAGGTCTGTAATAAATGTAAAGAAATTATCATTTCCCTGACAAACAAGTGCGCAACTGCAAAAAAGCCTACCGGCCATGCCTCATGACAAATCGGCCTGACTTTGTTGCAGTCACTAGTAATCAGTGGTGTCTCTGGGGGAAAACATGACTTTTTTCGTGTGTGGTTTTTTTTTGTTTTGTTTTTTGAACGGCATGGCGCATAGAAAATGTATCTGAGTAGAAGTATGCAATTAAGGTCGGAAATGTAGTGAAGTAAAAGTGAAAGTAAGCTGAATTGAAAAAAACTCAAGTAAAGTACAAAGTCTTCCAAAATGTACTTAACTACAGTAGTGAAGTATTTTTACTTCGTTACTATACAACACTGGAAACACAATCAAAATCAGTTAAATTTGTACAAGAATCATAGAAATAAATTTAAAATGTAAAGGAGCTTGAATAATATCTATTCATGAATATTTTGGAGTTAAGTTTGTGGAATTGATGTGCTAATCTCCACTGGCAAGTTTTGGGATGCCTGTCTTTGACTCCTACGTATGTTTATGTTTTATTATTTACAGCAAATATTAATCATCACTCACTCCATTCCACCTCCCAACACCAATCATTGCTTTAAGTTTCCCTTCGTGATGCCATTCAGACCCAGTGTGGCTTTCTGGTTATGATTCTGCCTTCCATATGTGTGTAAGTGTGGGCGACTGTATGTGAGCAAGAGAAAAGAAGAGTAGCGTGGCTAAATGCTGCCAGAGGAGATGACTTTGAAGTGTGGGAACGCTGCCTTGTAGTCCTCTTAATTGAGCCTGGCACCAACTCAACAGAGAGAATGAGCAAGGGACAAAGAGAGAGAATTTCTGGGTTGAATCTACTCTAGAGCGAATTTTTTTTAACCTATTGCACCAGGTAAGGACAGTCATGTAACTGTCATTCAGGGCGTCACTCCTTTTTCAAATAGCAATGTAGACTTATTCTGGCCAGGTGCTAACAGCTAATGCAAGTTCAACTTTGTCCTGTAAGCTCACAAATGGGGTGATCACACACCAAAGGTCATGTTTCAACGCTCTGTGACATTCAAGTAATTTTGTTTTCCACATATTAGTTATAAACCAATGAAAAAAAAAATTACATTAAACGTTCAAGGGTAGCATAGATTAGGAAGAGACAGAGAAAGTGAGAGTGGGAAGCAGAAAGGGAGAAGCTGAGTGGGGTGACTTGGGAAGGGCAAGGCAGAAGTGATATGTGCATCCACTCTGGGATTCTGTGTGCATCCATGATCCCATTTGGGATTCTGCCACCCCTGCTTGAGGAATGTTGTCCATCTCAGAGGGAGGAGATGAAAAGCAACTAGGACAATTCAAATATAATGTACAGTAAAAGTCCTCCATATATACTGCAGAAAGGCCTTTCTTTGTGGGTACAAGAACCACAACATGCAAGGACGAGGCTTAAAGATACTGGTATGTGTTTTTTCATTATAAATCATCAGACATAAACATGTGAGTGCAGTCAGATCTACTTAATACAAAATGGGATGCCCTGCACAAAGAAAAAAATTTCTTGCTCGCATAGAATTTACAAAGAAAATTGGATGAAAATGTATGTAATGTAGAATGAAATGTAGATGAAAGAACCTGGAATACTGGAGAAAAAAAATACACCTGCACTTGCTCCCAGTAAAAGCTCTCTACACTATGAATCATTTATATTTTCTGATGCATGTCTGGGGAACACAGAATATGTTACGAGGCTTTCAGGTGCATCATTATAGCAGTATAGTAAACACACACGCACACAAATAAAACACGTACATTCTCACACCATCTGTTTCTATCTTTACATCACATTTACTGTCGTATGATAATAAAGACATAAATCTGCGAGTTGGTGCAGATGTACTTTAGAAGAGTTTGCATACTTTAACTGCTTTGTTTTTCTATCTCCATGGCAACTGCTATTTGAACATCTTTTCAGTGCCAACTAACCTTTATTTATATTTCATACTTTTGACAGTTAACTGCTCAAAAAGCTCCCTCACTTTTCCAAAGCCAAGCCTGTATCTTAAAATCTCATTTTGTCTAACACTTCTACCTATACATGTTCAATCTACAATGACGTTAAGTATACAGTTAAACCAATATATCTTCATATTTGAGAAAGTATTGGTACCTTACATGTTAATTATTCCATTCACAGAATCCAGGTTACTCTTTTGTCGAGTGACTAATCCAATTGATAATGCAAATGTACAGTATTTCTTAGCTGTTACAGCTGGATGGTCACGCTAATTCTCAGCTTTGAGTACTAGCTGGAGGATCTGTCTGCAAAACTATAATAATGTACAATAAATGTCATGTCCAGAATGTACTGTAACTACATAGCGACACTTTGCCCTCGAGTACATCCATCCATTTTCTACCAATAATCCTGTTGAAGAGTAATGTGGGTGCTGGAGCCTATTCCAGAGTACACTGGGTGAGACACAGGAGGCACCCTGATAGTTTGCTAGACATTACAGGAATAAAATCTACAGCACAGACGGATGAGCATATTCACTCTCACAGTCACACCTATAATCATGTAGCGCTACCAGTTAGCCTAATCTGATAACATGCAAACTCTGCATAAAAAGGTCCCAGTTCAGGTGGAAATCCATATCCAATTTTCCCGTTACGTTGTGACACCGTTAGCACCCCACCCCCAAGTCATATTGGCAAACTGGACGACCAAACTGCCACATTCATAAGAATACATAATTTCTGTGTGAGCGCATCTTACTCCTTGGTGAAAGAAGAGAAATTAAGATGTCTAAAAGGTACCAAGTCATCACTCTCTCTGTCTTTTAACTTACCCCCCGAGAGGCCTTCCATTACTGCATCCTGTATGAACATCCTCTCCACCGGTGTAAGATTTACCAAGCAGGAAGATGGTTTTTTAAAAGACTTTCTGTATATTCAGCAATAGATCAGGAGCCTTAAAGAGATTCCACCTCCCCCACAGTGATAAGAGTTATGATAACAGATTTGGTGTAACAGCAGCTGGAAATACACAGAGCTTCACTGACCCATAGTTTTATGAGACTCCCATTTGGTCTGTGTATCGTGTTCTTGCCTGTACTATTGGCTTTCTCAAAATTTGTCATTGTTATTGTTTATTATATGTTGCTACAAGTCACACAATGGTAATAAACCAAAGATTTTTTCATTAAATTAGGTTTCTGTGGTGCTAGCTTTAATCATTGATTGAAAATACAGTTCCAGTGGAAACATGCATTTAAAACTTTAATAATATTATAAATTCTGAATACACAAAACATGACTTTTTTCTCCAAGGGTTTGATCACATATTACAGGTAAATGGGAGCTAAATAAAATTTGATGTTAATCTCACAAAATGTGGATCACTTAAATGTTGCACATAACATTTCACCACACACACACACACATACACACACACAAGAAATGTAGCTTCAAAACACTTTGTTCTAGACTTTTGTGACATATGTAACAGAAATCCATGACCAGACTTGTGACCACACTATAAGACATGCACACTCAGCCGATCTGCAGTCTGTGTGAAACCTTCATGAGCTACTATATACTCCATGAATAATCGATAGAATAAATAATAATAATAATAATAAATAATAAATAATCGACAGCTGCAGCCCTATATTGTACCCTCCCTGTAGTCTCCATGTCAAGAAATTAAGAACTGGGACACCCTCAAAGTTATGAATTAGAGGGGTGGGATCTTGTAACTTTTTTGTAATTGCCCCAGGGGGCTCAAAATAGTGGGTGCTGTAACTTTGGTCATAAGAGGTCAACCATGGAATGGTTTGGGTTTTTAAGTTTGGGTACCATACCCATCTCACAAAAAAAAAAATTCAGCCCAAACCAGGGGGATCAACAATCCAATGTATGTGATATTGTCTTATCCTCAGAAAAATCGATAATTAATCTAAGAAACTGATGTGAAAAGTGCACATTTCCTCTGTGCACACAGGAGTGCGCGCATGCAGTGGAATCCATGCAAACTCCCCTGAAATGTAAAAAATAAGAAATATGTTTCCTTTTATCTCATTAAGCAAAAATGAGAACAAGTTATCATTAGAAAAATCTTTGGTAAACATCCTAAAAATGTAGAAGATGGCTTCTGTCTCCTGCTACATCTCCGCTAATCATTTAGCCCTAGGGTGGGCAGCGCGAGCTAAGACAGGGCAGGTTTTCTTTGCAACCAATCACCTCAGTAGGTGGCTTTATTGATGAGCTCCTCCCCCGATCATCTGTGAAATCACCCACTGAGGTGATCGGTAGCAAGTTAAACCTGCACTGTGTTGACATAGCCCAACCCTGACTGAACTTTCCAGCTCTTGTAGCAGTATCACCGTGTCTTCTTTGAACCAGAAAGATGAAACTGAGGGAACATTGTAGGACAAGGTGAACAGTTTTGGAGTCACCAAAATGGCAATCACATGATCTAATGACATCGATGCATAGGAGGCTTCAGGCGGTCTTACACTGCTCCTGCTCCTCCTCCCTTCAGACAAGAGGAATAACAAGCAGTAGTAGCTCTGGTCCTTTCAGAGTGATGGAGCACTGGCTGGTTCTTAAAACCTGAAATTTCTTTTATTTATTGCATTGCATTTATTGCATGCATCATCTCAGTGTCACCTCACTATCTTAGCTTGTTGAAAAGATGCAAATATGACCCCATTAAGTCAAAACGTTATATGATAACTATATTTTTTTTTCCTTGAGCTGCTCCCATTTGGGGTTGCCACAGCAGATTATTTGTCTCCATCTCACCAATTCAGTGTGGAACTTCACATTTTATGATCCTCATATGGATTAGGAACAATTTTTGAGACCACATGCCCTTCTGATGCAACTCCAGATCTAAAAACAGAATGAAGCTAGTGTGCGTGTTTTCATGGTGGTAGGAAACCACAGTATACAACGGTAAACTGTCATTTCAGGCACCACAGCGTTAATCCAATTTAACATAAACTACTACTTTGCATTAATGCACCCACAACTGAGGCAGTGGAGCAGAATGATTCACTGAATAATCAGTTACTCTATTTCTTAAAAATGGCAAGTTTTATACCCTGATATGTTATTGGGCCACGGGATTAATCTTAAAAATAATCATGCAAATAACTGTGAGCAAATACATGTTATAAAATTGTTAGCTGGTGTTCTATGTATAAAGATGTTCCTTTCTACAGCAAAAAATGTAGTTTTGAATTTAGCCAGAACACCTGATCCTATTTTTTTCCAGGACATTCAAAGTACACTGGTTATGATCACAACACAGGCAAGACAATGGCAACCGTTCTGTAATATCTAAAATTCAGGAGCGCTCTCTCTTTGTTCCATTAACGAGTGGTGCTCAGGGAAGCACAAAAAAAAAAATGAAAGGCATCGGCAGAGTGATGCGTGTACCCTGTGGTGCACATAGCAAATGTGTTTTTCAGACATCACTGATGTAATTACACGATGTTTTATTAACATCATCATGATGTCACTTGTACCACATAATGACAAATGATTAAGGGTTGAGGATATTTCCTGGAAAATGTGGGGTTTTGGACAATTAGGAGTTCCTTTCATGATGTTTTTGTTTTCATAATGCCATTCATTCTATTTGACTGCCAATGATTGATTGATATATGCTTTACATTGTCACTTTAGACCTATTGGTTCGTGGAGATATTCTGGAAAACATGCTTTGACCAATCTTCTACAGAAGTCAATAATAAAGCAAATAATCCAGAGACATTCACTAAATGAATAGTCCTACCAAGTTTGGTGAAAATGTGTTTGAGGTATTTGTTACACAGACAGACACACGACTGATGACAATACCCTGTGCCAAGGCCAGTGTGCGGGGTAATAAAGGGTGAGCCATGTCCACCACTTTGAGTATGAGCTGTCCTGCTGCAGTAGAGTGCCCCACTGACAGTACATTTAAGGACAATTTTGTGCCTGTGTCCATTAATATTTCAAATAGAACAAACAGCGAAGGGGTGAGCAAAAAGGTCTGCAGCACTTTATTTGTGTGAATATGGCAGACATAATATGAGAAATATTTAATTTAGACCTATAGGCGTGGCTGTGTAATTTACAAATTGCCACAGGTAAATATCTGGATCTTTGCTCATGTTTTCTGTCTTTTACTGTTTTATATACAAACCACTCTACCAGACTGGCATGCTGTTAAAACATGGAAGAGCTATTATTCCTTCATTTCCTATAGGGGCTTGTGCCAATCAAGGGTCATGGGGCAGAAGAGCTATTAATTATTAAATAATTTAATGTGAAAGAAAAATAAAAGCCTAAAAATGAGTGGCCACGTCTTTTTGTAGTGCACTAATTTAAGAATATCTGTTTAATCAACTAATTGGCACGGGTACTGTTTTAATCTGAAGACAGACATTTGTTTTATTTATTGGATGTAGTATTTGCGTCATGTTATATGTAAAATTATATGCTTGGAATTTCTAGGTTGGTTAGTTCCCAAACTGAAAGAGGTGAAAATTGGAGAACACACAAAGAAAATGTGGAGGAACTAAAACTTCTGAATGTGCTGTGGAAATTATCAGAAGAGACAAATTTCGTTCAGGGGGATTCAAAAGTTTATTTTCTCTCCTACCTGCAGGAGCTGGAGTCGGTTTCCAGGTGGTTGTTCTCCTCGGTGCGCGGCGCGGCTGCGGCCACCGGCGGCTCCTCGTCGCCACAGCGGCGGGCGGAGGGTTCGGGTACCAGCGGGGACACCGGGGCCTCGCCGCGGGGCTCCATGCTGGTTCCACCGCGAGAGTAACGATGGGGCGGCGAGGAGACCCACGACAGCGCCGCGGCGGAGCTCCGGCACTCTGGCTGGCTGAAGGAGCGGGGACAGGAGCTCCCCGTCGCTCCAACTACCGCGCCTCCCGCACCGCTCCGACTCCCCACCGGGTCAGCAAACTTTCTGCCGTCACAGAGGTTCGACCCGGTGCTGCCGCTGGCCACCAGCCCGCTATGCCTGCTGTTCACGCCGGTTGTGTTCGAGTTGCTACCACCGCTAACTGAGGGTCCGTCTCCGCTGCCGCCCGTTCTCCTCGCGGGGAAGTAGTCTCCTTGAGGCGGGGAGTGAGGCGGAGGAACCGCGGGGTGACCGAACCACCTCCATCGGATCCTGAGGATCTGCTTCACATCGAACTCCTTCCGCGAGGAAGAGTTCGAGCCGCCGCTCGACATTCCACGGCTCGAGACGGAAGGAAATGGCGGGGAGAGCCTGTGCCAGTCTGCCGCTGGCTGTCCACGCGTCTCCCCTGGCAACCGCGCGCACGGTGACCGCGACCGACTGGAGGCAGCGCGGGAGAGACAGAAGTATAAGAGAGCGACTCCTTTCTCCTCATTCCTCCCTCCAGAGAGAGGAGGAGTGCACAGCGACCTGTCAACACTCTGATTCAAACTCTCACCACTCACGGAAAATGTATGACTACTGCACGATTCATTAAAAAAAAATAAATAAATCATGCTTTACACAGAGTACACAGCTCTTCTAAGGTTAAAGTGTTTATATGGGCTAATAACCAGATTAAGATAATATTGTGGCACACTGCCATGGAAACTATCTTCTGATTACCTTAATCAGAATGAGGTCATAATCGGAGCAAGTGCATTGTAGATATTAATCAGACAATGACGTCCTGTTGGAGTTTGAACAGCATCTTCAGGGGATGAAATGACCCAGTTTTAGTCATTAATCAGACTTTCCACTGGACCATATATAAACAGGAATATGACTGGAATACTCTTTGGACAATTTAGCAGGGGTGGTGGCCAAGTGGTTAATGCACTTGGTTTCAGTGTGGAAGGTTCCCAGTTTGAATCCCACCCCTGCCACATTTCCCCATGTAATGTGGAGTTGCATCAGGAAGGGCATCCCTTGTAAAAGTTGTGCCGATTCAACATGCAGATCCATCTGGGATTTGCTGTGGTGACCCCGAGTGCAAAATAAGGGAGCAGCTGAAGAGACTTAGTTTTTGCTCTTTGGACAATTTATGCAAATGCCATTATTTGAATATGGTCCTATTTACAATAAAGTCAATAATCATATTATCTCTTTGGTGTATTTTCTAACATTCTTAGATCTTAACTGAGGACATCTGATCCTGATCAACTTTCAACAGTATTACTGTTGATGTTCCCTCAGTTTGTGAATCAGAAACATTCTGGAATTGGACCTCAAGTCAAGTCTGGACGTATGCACAGGTGTGGTGCTTAGTCACATCCATGAAACAATGAAACTGCCTTAGGTCCTGGCTGCCAACCACCCAGACAGACAACCAGTCCATGCCCACATCCCAAAAATAACCATCTGTCTGCAGCAGCCAAGTGAAATGTGGACGTCCCCCTGGCCTTCTCCAGCCACGGGAGTCCTTATCACTTAGGACCCTAGGCTGTGGACCTTGATCATATCAGAACTGTGCTACTATGCAAGGCACCCGGAAGTGTGCAAAGCCATAGTCTGGAAGCGGAAGTGTTGTTGACATTTCCAATCTTTTTATGTATTTCATAATAAACACAACACAATCCTAACTGTAACTCCAAACCATTTAAGACAAAATATCCAAGTTTGTCCCAGTTTTCATACTGAGCAGAACATTGTTATTACACATCTATAGGGGCTATTGACCATGTGCTAAATCTGACATAAACAAAATGATCACAGTGAACTGTGACAGCATTGGTATAAACCAGTATATAAGGGGGAAAATATGGCAAGCTGGTTGCATTTCTTCAGACATTTTGACACATTAACAACTCAGCTGTAACAGTTGGTTGTTCTCATTATTTCATTGTTATTTGGAACATACAGTGGATTTTGAACTCATACCCAACTCATCACATTTTTAATTACAACCCTTGTCTTGACAAAATGTCAATATGTGATGGGTTGGGGACCCCCAGGGAAACATTAATTTTAACCCAAATACAGGAAAATATTCCCCGCTGTGTTGAGGGATGATGGGGAGTCAAGCAGATAGTGTTCTATGTTATCAGAGGGAAATTAGGCTAGTGTATGTTAATTTGCTACCCTGCAGCTCACTACATGAGGTGAAGGAGTACCCAAGTCATCGCATATTGACCCTAATGGGCCTGTCACACCTTGACGATTCAGCCAGCATATGCCACCTTATGAAAAATTTGGCGAATATGCTGGCTACATCGAATAAGTTATGCAGCTGTCACACCATGACGATTTACCCAGTGTGTGCCAACTTATCAAAAATGCTTCCAATACGTCATTATACAGCAGCTGACACACTGAGTAAGTTCTGTGATCATCTGGAACAGGTCAAATATGTCTACATACCTCAATATGTGTTGAAGACAAGTTCGATATAAGTTACACATAAGTTCAATAGGTTAAGAAATAAGTTTGGGGTATGCTGGACATTATCTCAATGTATTTTGACTTATGAGTAACTTACAAGTGTGTCAACAATTGCATAACTTACATACAACTTATGGCCTGCGTATGCGTGATATATGAGCCATAAACTGGCATACATCAAAAATACTGTGAATGCGCAAATTGTTTCAACAACCTCGCTGTACTATGATGTATGGCAGCGTGCTTCATTGTGCTCTTAATTTATACAAAACTTACCCATAACTTATTCAACATATGCCAGCATATTCACCAAATTTTTCATATGACAGCATACACTGGCTAAATCTTCAAGGTGTGACAGTGCCATAAGTGGTACTGAGTACAAGAGTAAATATGTGACGAGTTGAAAGTGTGAATGTGCATCTTGGGACAGCTGCCCACTTGCAAACAAAACAATCATCCAAGATGAGTAGAGCACTCTATTGCTTGATTGGTAACAATGTTTTAATATGACTAGGGTTGTTAAAAAGTGAACTCATGCTTTAAATGTGTACATGCAAAAGGTAAACTCAACGAAGAAGGTGTAAATTGTTATATGGTCCCTAACTTGTAGACTGGCATCGGAGTCTCTCAAAGGACATTTTATTGAAAATGTCATGGCTGCAGATGATAACACAACCTCTTGGGAACTTCACATGAAAGCAAAAGGTACAGAAAACCACCACAGACATTGTAAAGGACTACAAACCTTCATCATAAAACGTTTTGAGGTCCTTTGTGAATCTCTCTTTTCACACTGCCTTTGGTGCCTCTGACCAGCTATACAAATGTCTGTAAATATCCTGTACCTTTGTCAGGCTTCAATGATTGTTTCCCTGGGGATGTGAGCTCAGATTGCCAGTTTGAAGTCTCACTGAAGGGGGAAATAGAAACACTTCATGCTTCATACGCATCTGTATGAAGCTGTACTTTGAGTACACATTCACAATTCTTTCAAAAAATGTCCGCAAACAAATTTCTCACATCACCATATTGGTCTGAAAAGGGTGTTAACTTTCAGATAGCGAATGTTCAATAACATTTTCAGCCGTCGATGAGGTTTAATGTTCCATGTTGCAATAAGGAGGGTATAGCACACAAAGATGTCTTAAAGTGCACCTATATGGCAGTGACATGATACGCAATTTTAAAAAGTTTCACAACTCCATCTGCAGTAAATGGAAAAACTGAGCTAATTACATCAAATTTCAAAGCTTCATAATGAAACTTGTTACTAAGAAGACAGCAATATATATATATATATATGGCTCACAATATGCTAAACCGTTATATTACACCTGAGGTACTTTATGAATGTGTTTATTAAATATGGATTGTTGAATAGAAATGTTTGTTATTGTTAACACTAATGTAGCTAATGTATATATAGCATGCATAATTTGAGTGTATTTCGTTGCTCATAAAATGAAGAAAAATTGAAAAGAAGTTTGGAAAATCCACTTTTTTATCACATATTATAACACGATTGGACCTCACTTTTTCAACCAGGTCATATTTTTTTCAAACCAACCTCAAGGCAACTGCATTGTGCGTTAGTCCTTAGAAAACCCATGAAATAAAAAATTAAAAGTAAATAAAAGGCCCTTGAGTCAATTTTAAGTACAAAAAAATTAAATTAAAAATGACCCTTGTGGATGTTACGCCGTCTGTCAAAACCAAGTGGGAGATATAGATGGTTAAAAGTCGCATAAACTATAGCTAACATTTACACTTAGATGGGCATTATACTTTGAAATATGTATTCTCCGATATACATCGTCAATTTGTATAAAAGATACGCGTATTAAGAAATTATAATAAGTTGAAAACAACCTGAGAATTGTCCATCAAAAATAACATCCGCAAGGGTCCATACTCTTATTAATTTCACTTTTCCATAATGGAAAAGTGAAATTTTTAAAGTTAATAGTTAATGAGTTATCTTGAGCTTTGTGGTTTATGAAAGAAATATATGTGTACTACAATTTCAAACTAGTTTGCAATAAAAACATGTAACTTGAAAAACTGACCTTTGTGTTACACTTTCACAACAGTTAAGCATATTGTGAGCCATACATATATATATATATATATATATATATATATATATATATACACATTAAATTCATTAAAACTACGATGCATCCAGAAAGTATTCACAGCACTTTACATTTTCCACATTTTATGTTACAGCCTTATTCTAAAATGGAGTAAATTCATTTTCCCCTCAAAATTCTCATCACAACACCCGATAATGACAACATGAAAAAAAGTTTGTTTTGAAATTTTTGCAAATTTAAAAAAAAAAAAATCTAAGGAATCACATGTACGAGGTCTATTAGAAAAGTATCCGACCTTATTATTTTTTTCAAAAACCATATGGATTTAAATCACGTGTGATTACATCAGACATGCTTGAACCCTCGTGGGCATGCAAGAGTTTTTTCACGCCTGTCGGTTACGTCATTCGCCTGTGGGCAGTCTTTGAGTGAGGAGTCGTCCACCCGCTCGTCGATTTTTTTCATTGTTTAGGAATGGCTCAGAGACTGCTGCTTTGTTTGATAAAATTTTTTCAAAACTGTAAGGCACAACTGAGTGGACACCATTCAATAAATTCAGCTGGTTTTCGGTAAAAATTTTAACGGCTGATGAGAGATTTTGGTCTGGTAGTGTCGCTTTAAGGACGGTCCACGGCGCCTGACGGCGATCTGCGCTTCGAGGCGGCAGCATCTCGCCGTTTCAAGTTGAAAACTTCCACATTTCAGGCTCTGTTGACGCAGTAAGTCGTCAGAGAACAGAGAACTTTCAGAAGAAGTCGGCATGAGGAGTTTATTCGGACATTCCATTGTTAACGGTCATTTTGTAATGAAAGAACGTGCGGGCAGAGTCGCATGTCGGGCTGGACCCGACCGCGGGGGGTCGCGGCAGGAAAACACCTCCGTTGGAAATCTAACGGGCAAGTTGGAACATGCCAAGCTGTTAAACAATTTCTCAGTTACTCACTTGTTGAAAGCCATTAAAGCCGCCTGAATTCTACAAATGGTTTTCAACACGGAGGTTGTTTTTCCTGTCGCGGCGCACACAGATTTGCCGAGTCGTCACGGAAATGACTCGGCGAATTTGCTGTGTACGTCTTTCATTAAAAAAATGTCCTTAAACAGTGGAATGTCCGCATAAATTCCTCATGCCGGCCTCTTCTGCATCTTCTCTGTTCTCTCACGATGTCCTGGGTGAATTAAGCCTTAAATTAGGATGTTTTCAGCTCGAAACAGGCCGACGACAGCGCCTGGAAGCGCTGCAGGACGTCCCGCTCCGTGGGAAGTCCTTACACCGACAGAAACACCCCATAATCTCTCATCAGCCGTTAAACTTTTCACAGAAAACCAGCTTAATTTCTCGAATAGTGTCCACTCGGATATTCCTCACAGGTCCAGAAAAAATTTTGATAAAGCAACGCGCGCCGTCTCGAGCAGCGTGTGAAACAAAGGAATTCAGCTGAGAGGGCGGGACCACATCTCACTCAAGGCCTGCCCACAGGGAAATGACGTCACCGACACACGTGAAAAAACTCACGCATGCGCACGAGGGTTCAAGCATGATTGGTGTAATCGCATGTCATTCAAATCCATATAGTTAAAAAAAAAATAAAAGGGTCGGTTTATTATCTAAGAGACCTCGTACATAAGTATTCAAACCCTTTGGTCAATATTTTGTTGATGCATCGTTACAGCCTGCAATTACAATTGCAATTACAGCCTCAAGTCTTTTTGAATATGATGCCACAAGCTTGGCACACCTATCTTTGGGCAGTTTTGCCCATTCCTCTTTGCAGCACCTCTCAATTTCAATTTATCAAATCAATTTTATTTATATAGCGCCAAATCACAACAAACAATCACCCCAAGGTGCTTTATATTGTAAGGCAAAAGCCATACAATAATTACAGAAAAACCCCAAGGGTCAAAACGACCCCCTGTGAGCGAGCACTTGGCGACAGTGGGAAGGAAAAACTCCCTTTTAACAGGAAGAAACCTCCAGCAGAACCAGGCTCAGGGAGGGGCAGTCTTCTGCTGGGACTGGTTGGGGCTGAGGGGACAGAATCAGGAAAAAGACATGCTGTGGAAGAGAGTAGAGATCAATCACTAATGATTAAATGCAGAGTGGTGCATACAGAGCAAAAAGAGAAAGAAACACTCATGGGAACCTCATGAAGTCATTACTAGTTAAAGTTGAAGGAATACTCGGCTCAATAGAGCTCTGACTCTTTGTCAGCCTGGCTACAGTGCTGAAAAGAAACCTGGGGTTGTTCTTATTTTCTTCAATTAGTGATGAGTAGTAAGATGTCCTAGCTTTACGGAGGGCTTTTTTATAGAGCAACAGACTCTTTTTCCAGGCTAAGTGAAGATCTTCTAAATTAGTGAGATGCCATTTCCTCTCCAACTTACGGGTTATCTGCTTTACCTGCGAGTTTGTGAGTCATACCACAGAGTCAGGCACTTCTGATT
Organism: Thalassophryne amazonica; assembly: GCF_902500255.1. NCBI lineage: Eukaryota > Metazoa > Chordata > Actinopteri > Batrachoidiformes > Batrachoididae > Thalassophryne > Thalassophryne amazonica. The sequence goes on along the minus strand of NC_047117.1, from coordinate 72,157,384 downwards.
TAAGGCTATCTTTTTCAGAGGAGCTACAGCATCCAAAGTTGTGCTCAATGAGGATGTAAAACTATTGACGAGATAATCTATCTCACTCAGGGTTTAGGTAGCTACTCTGCACTGTGTTGGTATATGGCATTGGAGAACATAACAAAGAAGGAATCATATCCTTAAACGTAGTTACAGCGCTTTCCGAAAGACTTATACTGTAATGAAACTTATTCCCCACTGCTGGGTAGTCCATTAAAGTAAATGTAAACGTTATTAAGAAATGATCAGACAGAAGGGGGTTTTCAGGGAATACTATTAAGTCTTCAATTTCCATACCATAAGTCAGAACAAGATCTAAAGTATGGTTAAAGTGGTGGGTGGACTCATTTACATTTTGAGTGAAGCCAATTGAGTCTAATAATAGATTAAATACAGTGTTGAGGCTGTCATTCTCAGCATCTATGTGGATGTTAAAATCGCCCACTATAATTATCTTATCTGAGCTAAGCACTAAGTCAGACAAAAGGTGTGAAAATTTACAAAGAAACTCACAGTAACGACCAGGTGGACGATAGATAACAACAAATAAAACTGGTTTTTGGGACTTCCAATTTGGATAGACAAGACTAAGAGTCAAGCTTTCAAATGAATTAAAGCTCTGTCTGGGTTTTTGATTAATTAATAAACTGGAGTGGAAGATTGCTGCTAATCCTCCCCCTCGGCCCGTGCTACGAGCATTCTGACAGTTAGTGTGACTCGGGGGTGTTGACTCATTTAAACTAACATATTCATCCTGCTGTAACCAGGTTTCTGTAAGGCAGAATAAATCAATATATTGATCAATTATTATATCATTTACTAACTTAGAAGAGAGAGACCTAATGTTTAATAAACCACATTTAACTGTTTTAGTCTGTGGTGAAGTTGAAGGTGCTATATTATTTTTTCTTTTTGAATTTTTAATGCTTAAATAGATTTTTACTGGTTGTTTGTGGTTTGGGAGCAGACACCGTCTTTACGGGGATGGGATATTGGGGGGATGGCAGGGGGAGAGAAGCTGCAGAGATGTGTGTAAGACTACAACTCTGCTTCCTGGTCCCAACCCTGGATAGTCACGGTTTGGAGGGTTTAATAAAATTGGCCAGATTTCTAGAGATGAGAGCTGCTCCATCCAAAGTGGGATGGATGCCGTCTCTCCTAACAAGACCAGGATTTATTTCATTCATATAGTACCAAATCACAGCAAAGTTGCCTCAAGGTGCTTCACACAAGTAAGGTCTAACCTTATCAACCCCCAGAGCAAGCACACAGGCGACAGTGGTAAAGGAAAACTCCATCTGAGGGAGAAACCTCAAGCAGACCAGACTCAAAGGGGTGACCCTCTGCTTGGGCCATGCTACTGACACAAATTACAAAACAATTTACAAAATGAATATACAGGAGATGTTGCCAGTGCACAGGACAGGAGGGCCTCAGAAAACAGACACCACACCCATCTCTGGATGGAGCTGCACCCCAAACAGAGAGAAAAAAAAACAGAATCAGGCATTAGAAAGACAACAAATACAGTATAATTTGCCAGCATTAAGCAACAAAAGAACAAAAGAAATACTAAGGTGATCTCCGGCCAGTAGCCCTAAGCTTCACTAGCTCCACCAGGTTGGATGGGGAGTGTTGCTGCGCAGCCATTTTCAGATCTCTCCAGAGATCTTCAATTGTATTCAGGTCTTGGCTCTGGCTGGGCCACTCAAGGACATTCACAGCGTTGTCCTGAAGCCACTCCTATGATATCCTGGCTGTGTGCTTAGAGTCATTGTCCGGCTGAAAGATGAACCGTCACCCCAGTCTGTTATCAAAAGCGCTCTGGAGCAGGTTTTCATCCAGGATGTCTCTGTACATTGCTGCATTAATCTTTTCCTCAATCCTGACTAGTCTCCTAGTTCCTGCTGCTGAAAAACATCCCCACAGCATGATGTTGCCACCACCATGCTTCACTGTAGAGATGTTGCCTAGTTTGCTCCAAACATGACGCCTGGCATTCAGTTTTGTTTCTCATGGTCTGAGGATCCTTCTGGTGCCTTTTGGCAAACTCCAGGTGGGCTGCTATGTGCCTTTTAGAGTGACCATCAGGTTCTTGGTCACTTCCCTGACCAAGGCCCTTCTCCACCGATCACTCAGTTTAGATGGGTGAACAGCTCTCAGAAGAGTCCGGGTGGATCTGAACTTCTTCCATCTGTGGATGATGGAGGCCACTGTGCTCATCGGGACCTTCAAAGCAGCAGAAATGTTTCTGTGCCCTTCCCCAGATTTCTGCCTTCAGACACTCCTGTCTCGGAGATCTATAGACAATTCCTTTGACTTCATGCTTGGTTTGTGCTCTGACATGCACTGACATGTCAGCTGTAGGACCTTATATGTAGACAGTTGTGTGCCTTTCCAAATCATGTCCAATCAACTAAATATACCTCAGGTGGACTCCAATTAAGCTGTAGAAACATCTGAAGGATAAACAGTGGAAACAGGATGCACCTGAGCTCAATTTTGAGCTTCATGGCAAAGGCTGTGAAGACTTATGTACACGTGATTTCTTAGGGTTTTTTAAAATTTGTAATAAATTTGCAAAAATCTCCCCAAATTTTTTTTCCACTTTGTCATTATGGGGTGTTGTGTGTAGAATTTTGGGAGAAACAAAAAAAGAATTTATTCCATTTTGGAATAAGGCTGTATCATAACAAAATGTGGAAAAGGTGAAGCGCTGTGAATACTTTCTGGATGAACAGTACATAAATGTCATTAAAAATGGATGATCATTGTTTTGCTCAAATAATACAACCAATGCAGGTTAATATAATTAATTCAATGGAAATTGTGTCCCTCCTTTTTTTGAGTGATAAACATATTGTTCTGAAACATGCAGCTTTATAGATGTTTATTTGTTTTTTTCTTTTATGATGGAAGAGCAAATAGCCAATGCTACACTGAAATGCCCGTTTCTAACTTCGCTTCTCCTCCATCCTTTCCATCTTTCTGCAATGCAGTGCATACTCCTAGGCCAAGATTATCTGCAGAAGCAGATCCTGTGGGAACCATCACATCCGGATGCACCCAGCAGACCACCCAGTCAGAAACTTCCTTACACAAACTCCATGGGCTGACCACGAGATATTCCTGAGCTACAAAGCTGGAAAACAGTGTGTTCTGGATGAAGCCCAGTTAACAGGAGGGGAGGGACGCTTTAACACACTTTAGGGGAGGGAGTACGGTTTCAACAAAATCAATATGTCAAGCAGCCGAGGTCAGTTTGTGAATTATACAGACGTGATATGTGTTACTTATAAATTGTCCTGACTGGCTTAATACCAGGCCCCGCGATTCATTTTACCATAAATGAAAGATTGAATGGAGCATATGATTGCAGCACGTTTGTAATTCACAGCTCCAGATTCAGAGGGCTTTTTCCTTCAATGTCAGGCTGCACTGACGACTAAATGCAGAAGCATCCCACTGCTCTATCGGATCAATACGACAAAATCAATGAAGATCCGTATCCAGGCACATAAACGCACACACTCATATACATGTAGTAGGACCACAGGAAAATGAGCAGCAGTATCAATAAGCCAAAGATGTAACAGAGGTTCAGCTTGCAGGAGTCAAGAACGAGATGTCCCAGTGAAACTAATTAGACACGAGGTCTGATTCTGATGTAAAACCTCCAAAGAGAAGGTTTCTGTCTGTCATGTAATGACTGCTCAGTAACATCAGCCTGCATTCTAGAAATAAATTGGACGTCAAACCCGGCTTGTTTCCTGTTTGATCCGAAACACCCACAGTCAGGGAAATTCTGGTAAATTGGCCTGTGTCCTGTTTGAGTCAAAACACCCAACAGTCATGAAATGTGGAGAAATTCACCATCCTTTTTGAGTTTTAGTCATTTTTTTCAAAGCATCTAAATAGAAAAGCCTTTAACAGAACAATGGTGATGTCACAATATAGGTATGTGACCTAATTTGAAAGGAAAGTGCATGCAGTTTCAGAAACTACGAGTTTACTTTGTAACCAGGCTTCATAAAACCACAGTATTATGCAAAATTTTCAGGTACCCCATAATTTTGATACAAATGTCAGGTTAATTTTTTTTAATTTATCAGTAGGTAAAAAGGAAATCCAATCTGATACATAAAATCTTTCCTTTTTCATCAAATATGAAATCTGAGATGTTTTAATTTTTTTTAAGAAAATGATCAAATTTGACATTATAAACCTAATTATATAAAAATATAGTAGACAATGGATTTTGACAAAAACTGGTGGAGAGATTATGCTTGGTCAGGAAAGATTAGATTAGATTTTTTTTTTTATGTGGATTGAATCTGAGGAAGAAACCTCAAGCAGACCAGACTCAAAGGGGTGACCCTCTGCTCTTACCTTAGACATCACAAAGATACAATAGTTTGCAAAAATTTTATGCACCCTAGAATTTTCATGAAAATTGATTTCTTACGCTTTTGTTCATCAGAGTGCCATCAGAAAAAAAATTCAACTGTCCAAACATTTGTTATCATATATATAAAGTAAAGGCTTTATTTTTGAGTGTACTACTTGCTGAGTCATGGCTTGGTGGGTTTAACCTCAGAGTACAGCCCAGTGTAGAAGTCTCCCAGTGCAAGACAGTGAACTCCAAATTGATCAACTTTGGTTGAAATTGCCCCCTTGGCCCAATAAAGAAGAATAAAATATTTCCATGCTTTTCATTATTTTTAAAATATTTAGGGACATTGCACAACAATGTGCAGACTCTCAAACATATAAAGGAACATTGATTCTCTTCGATTTTACATACAATAAATCATATTTGTATAGCAATAACGAAGCGATATTAAAAGTTACAAAAAGTGACCGCACCAAACCTATATTTTAACTACACAAATTCAGGGTACTCATCAGTATGTTTAATGAACAGGTATAAATAAAGGCAAGCACGAAGCACGAGGCGATCAAGGATTTGACTAAATGAATGACAAAGCCGTACTGGAACTCATACTCATAACGCAGAGGAGAGAGAGAGAGAGAGAGAGACAGACAGACAAACAGTGGTAAACAAGTGGAATCCATCTGCCATTGAGTGATTTCATTCAGTAAAAATATGGCTTTTATTCCCCTCTGTAAATTCATATCCATGCACTGATCTGCATGCATCTGCAGCAGTAAAAGAAGAGATGGCATCAAATTGCAGTAACAGGATGCAGCAACGAACAGGGCAGCCACAGTTACTCGTAGGGTGCAGCTCTCTGTTGTGGATTAAGAGCCCTGAAATCTGTAAAATCTTATACCTTTGATGAAAAGTTTGAGAGGAGACACGTTTTTAGGTTGTTGTCCTACCATCCAGTATACACAACCTCAATTTCTACCATCACTCAAACATTGTGTCTCATGTGGATTCTTGTACTTCCTCTACAAATAATAATAATATTAATAAATATACAGAGAGGAAATGTGTATTTCTGCGTTCATCCCAAAGGAACTGCCATATTATTTCTCGGAGAGGCTGGGAATAGAGTTCTGACAGGGAATTAAACTGAGGAATGACAGGCCATTGAGACCCAGTCTCCTTTATTTGGGTCTAATCATTGGTTGCCTGGCACTAGCCTCCATAAGCCAACTATTATCTGCCTCCTGTCTGTTGTAGCCCCAAACACATCAGTCAAAACTCTACAGGTGTAAAGCCCTAAGGATGTGCATGCACAAGAAAATGACAGAGTCAAATCCCATTCACACTTCACTCTATAACCACCTTCTTATGTGCATTCACACAGGTACACAAGCAAATGATAGCATACGACTCCATGTGCAGTCACTTTGACCTCTGTATGTTTCTCAAGCACAACACACATAAATACAAATGTAGAGGCAAATAAAATCAGGTTGCAGTCATCTGGGGAGAGCTGTCGTAAAGGCTTTATTGGACCAGAAAGTGAAACATTATCTGTCTAGCCTGTGATGATCAGCCCTTTCTTTCTTCCTTCTGAAACATCCTCTTTCCTCCTTCCCAACAGCCTCCCCCAATTCTCCCCAAGCCTTTCCAACTTTAATTTCCTGCTCCCCACGCCCACTGTTATGCTATGACACACAAGGGAATGTGTGTTGTATGTATATTTGTGTGTCTGCCTGTAATGTGGGCTTGTGGCGGTGATTCCCAGAGGTGGAAATCTGCAGGGAAGGAACGATGAGAGCCATTGTTCTCCACAGGCAAACATGCACACAGACATGAATTGTGTGCAAACATACAAATACAGAGACACATGCCCTGTGAATTATGAACCATATACCCAATATGCATGCTGCATGCACCCACATAAAGACACAAAGACACGTTATCATTCAAGTCACGGTCTTTACATCACAAATGTGCACAGATAAAAACACACACATGGAAGCATTTCCACACATGGTAAGTGCCTGTTTCGCCGTGTAAGCTGTGATGGTTGGTGCTCCAGCTTTAGGCAAGTCTGTCCTTGAGACTCAGAACAGGCTCAGACCGGCCAAGCAAATAATTACCTTGCCACATAGACACACCGCCGTCTCTGTGTACGGGGGACAGCGCCTGTGGTTGCAAAAACGAGGCCATGTGTTTACAATAAAAATCACAGGCATAGCCAGCGGGTGGGATTTGGGTTTTAACTCATCTGAAATATTCTATGCACAGCGATGACAGAAACAAGGCTTTTGAAACCTGTAAATAAATGAAACAATTGCTTTAGAATGTTTCATGATCAAAACAGAAAATTAATAAATTGCTTCTGACAATCATTCACTGTTTCAAACTCTTGCTTTAGAAAAAAAACATTCATAACTTGCAATGTAAAGAGGTAATATTTGCAGTTTCAACAGAGTTGTTGCAGTAAGGCTACGTATCATACATATTAAGTTTGCTAACACTCAGTCATGTACAATAGATGTTATTGTGCACGTACTTATTTTCTGTATTTTTACTTTTGGGCTTTTGGTGACCTTGATCTTTGACTTTCTGACCCCAGAATCAATGGGGTACCTGGAGTTAGACTACCTAACATACATAAGTTTGACAATAATCAGGTATGTATATTAGGAGTTATGACACTGAAAAGCAGTTTTCAAAATTGAAGCAAAAAATGGCGATGCTAATGGACTTGTCTCTCCCAACATCATTTTGATTCTATTAGCGGTGCAACAATTAACTGATACAAATCTGAAGTAGATTTTAAAGTAAAAGATATTACTACACCAATGCACTGACCCCTGAATCCATCTGTAGACAGCTTGATTTTAACGTGGAAAAATGGATTGTGTTACACTGTTATGCTAATTTTGCATCTTTGAAGTTCAAAGGTTGGTGCAAGCTCCTCGCAAAAGTAGTCAGGGGAACATTAACATTAACAAAATCAAGATGTCTAACAAAGGTAGGCGATATAACGGATAAATGTATGTTTCAAGTCTACATTCATTAAATAATTTGTTAATGGGTTGCTGCAGATTTTACTCCAGCGCCCTCTGGTGGCCATTTCTGGCCAATGAAAACATCGCCGAACTCAGTTAATTTGGTCACTTTTCAAAGGGGTCAGACTTATCAATAAAGTCAATTTAATGTTTCAGGTCAGGTTGGTGTATAAATTTCATAGTTCCAGGCAATGATAGCTATCAGCGAGTTCTTGCCTTCAGATTCACCACTTTGTCGGAAGTGACGTGTCCTTGCGTCATCCCATACCTTCATAAAATTCAGAATGGGAAAGCAATGCTGTGTAAATGCTATGCTAACAACAGCTGGCGTTTTCTTCTGGGCTTTGTCTATTCTGGACTTTCTGTGACATGATACTGCCCTAGTGGTGAACAAAAAACAGAGTAAAACCTGAAGGTCACTGGTTTTTCACAAAAATGTGCTGTATTTGTGGGTAAGCAATGCCACTTTTGGCTCATTCCAATCTATCATGGAAAATTAATGTCTACATTACACAATAAACTGTATCAGATTGCATCATATGGCACCAAAACAAATCCTTCCACAAAAAAAAGTATTATCTCTGAATTGTATCATAGCCCATGTCAGAAACTGTGGCGAGTAAAAAGAGACCTGGTGTCTGAGTGTGTGTCTGTATGTGTCCGTGCATTCTGTGTGCCTCTGATCTGAATTAAACACAGACCACCTTCAGATGGTCATTTACCTCTTGGCCTCCATCACACCAGTTAACAGCAGAACCACAGAGATCAAGCACGGCTTCCCCTGCAGTGTCTGTGTGTGCTCAGCTCAATCTGCATTCAGGGTGTGTTTTAGCTCCATGTGGATGATGTTGCCCCCTTTGAAAGATGAAGGAACAAAATTAACTCGACACCATTCCATGAAAAAATGCAGACATACCTCACGCCACTGCCCCACCTTTTACATGGCATTTCAGAGGTGTAGCCAGGATTTTATGAGTGGGAAAGCTGCAATCTGTTGGCTGAACTTCAATCATACATGCAAAATGATTAGTGATTAATGCTATGAATTATTATTTTTGAACTGTACGAGTATATTTACTCCACCAAGTAGTTGATGTGATCACTGTTTGTCTGTCAGCAGGATACAACCAGAAGTTACAAAGTAATTCTGGTGTGGAAGAGCACGTCTTGAATCAAAAAAGATTTACTTTGCTCTTTAATCTTAACGCGAACAGAAATCTATACAAGAGGATCGATGATATACAACAGACAATAAAATATGGAATATAAAATACAACCCCAATTCCAATGAAGTTGGGACATTGTGTAAAGTGTAAATAAAAACAGAATACAATGATTTGCAAATCCTCTTCAACCTATATTCAATTGAATACACCACAAAGACAAGATATTTAATGTTCAAATTGATAATTGTTATTGTTTTTGTGCAAATATATGCTCATTTTGAAATGGATGCCTGCAACATGTTTCAAAAAAGTTGGGACAGTGGTATGTTTACCACTGTGTTACATCACCTTTCCTTCTAACAACACTCAATAAGCATTTTGGAACTGAGGACACTAACTGTTGAAGCTTTGTAGGTGGAATTCTTTCCCATTCTTGCTTAATGTACGACTTCCGTTGTTCAACAGTCCGGGGTCTCTGTTGTCGTATTTTGCGCTTCATAATGCGCCATACATTTTCAATGGGTACCAAGTCTGGACTGCAGGCAGGCCAGTCTAGTACCCGCACTCTTTTACTATGAAGCCACGTTGTTGTAACACGTGCAGAATGTGGCTTGGCATTGTCTTGCTGAAATAAGCAGGGACGTCCCTGAAAAAGACGTTGCTTGGATGGCAGCATGTGTTGCTCCAAAACCTGGATGTACCTTTCAGCATTGATGGTGCCATCACAGATGTGTAAGTTGCCCATGCCATGGGCACTAACACACCCCCATACCATCACAGACGCTGGCTTTTGAACTTTGTGCTGGTAACAATCTGGATGGTCTTTTTCCTCTTTTGTCTGGGGGCTTATCATCAGACCACAGCACACTTTTCCACTTTGCATGGACTTTCCAAATAAGCTCGGGCCCAGAGAAGGCGGCAACATTTCTGGATGTTGTTGATGTATGGCTTTCACTTTGCATGGTAGAGTTTTAACTTGCACTTGTAGATGTAGCGACGAACTGTGTTAACTGACAATGGTTTTCTGAAGTGTTCCTGGGCCCACACGGTAAGATCCTTTACACAATGTCAGTTTTTAATGCAGTCCCAACTTCATTGGAATTGGGGTTGTAACTACACAGCTGAAAGCTGAGCAAAAAAGCCACCACTGCTATGCTAGCCTACTTACTTGTTAGCTTGCAATGACTTTAGCAAGATACCTTTTAGCTTAATCTAATTTATATTCTAAGATATTTAGCCAAACAATTCAAAGGTTTAGTTGCAGAGGGAGGGACTTGTGACTGATGGAAAAACTGTTCAAATGAATTACAAAATGAAGGCGATTCATGGTTACAATTTATTTCCGTAAGATAACATTTAGGCCCCGATCGACTAAGATACGTACCAGATAATGAGTGGTAAATTGCATAGGCAATCTAAAATTTGCACGTTGAGAATGGGGACAGTTTTGCGGGTGTTTACTAAGAGTATGTATTGATAGTGGGTGGCAACGTGACATAGGCAGCAGTATGCAAATGAGGATTTTTGCATATGTTAAATTCATAAGAACTAAATAAAAATCAATCAGCTACTTACAGGTAATGTGCCTTATCCTTTGTTATGCAAGAACCTGCCACATAATTGAGTGTGTTCATGCACTGGCAATTAAAGAATAAACTAAAAAACCCAAATCCGCTGTTTCAGACATGTAATTATTGTTTACATGTCTCTGCTTACAGTTCTCTGGTGGAACGCAGCATAATTATTCACCAGTTTGGTAAAATACAGTGGAAGGAACAATAATTACATGTCAAACAACAGATTTGGTTTTTTTTTTAGTTTGTTTTTTAATTGCCAGCATCTGAGCATGGCCATGTGCTGTACATCCTGTGCACACACAGCCGTGATGTCCCACACAGGTTCAGATATGTGCGTCTGTGTATGACACATCAATGACAGTAATGATGAGGTGTCTCAACAAAAATACACTTTGTGTTCAGTGCAGAAAAGGGCAGAACCATAATCCACCTGTTATGCATGGAGACATTTATTTGCATGTTTCATCCTACAATTTTGCAGATGCGGGTGGACAATCCACAAATTCCATATTCATGATGGCAAATGCACTAAATGGACAAGATGCACTATTGTACACATTTAAGACACATTCCTCAGTGTGTACCATTAAAAAATTAGCATGCACCTTTTTTGCGAATACTATGGTGTTTGTGTGCATTTTACACATGCAAACCTTGAGTAAATCTGGCCCTTAATATATAAACGAACAGAAACAACCACTCATCAGTGGAGCATCTTGTCCATCTCTAAGGTGTCCTTTCAGTTCGTCTTTTGCTCACCTCCTGTAATAACTTCCTGTCCATTTAGTAATTCCTCCTCTCCTTTCCATTTCCCTTGTGGTCTCATATCTTTTGATGTTTTCCCACTGCAGATGGATCAATGCGTAAGGCCTGCATTAATTAGATATTTCATTCGCCTGTAACGGTGTTGAAGGTTTTGGGTTCATATATGCAGTAGATTTTCAGAAACTTTAATGTGTGGGAGAAAGTAAGACGGAAAAACAGAAAGAGGCAGAAAGAAATGGAAACACAACAGACAAGGATCTAAACATCCAAACTGCCCACAATTACATCACTGCCTTTAAGTGTCAGAAGGAAGCACATGCTTGCATGCGCATACATATACAGTACTATTCACCCCCCTCTCAGAGACACTTTCCAGTCTCATCTTATAGGAGTCGGAACCTTCATGTGGCTCCCTCTGCACTCAGCAAGACATTGACACAGTTTTATGTTTTATGTTGTAACCATGTTTTATTCAACACAAATGTAATACGGAAAAGATGTTGAGTGCATGTGCAGTTAAATGGAAATGTGGTGTGTGGAAGCATTTTTCTGCCAGATCTGGGTTGATAATAATGCATGATCAAACATAACACACATACACACACACAGAAACAGACACATTCATGTGCTGCAAAAATAAATAAATAACACAAATTGAGAAAACCGAAGCATTTACATGTTTCTGATACTATTAGATGAACCAGTTTGTTAAATTGGCACATTTTAGGCTTGACCAATTTCAAATGGTTATTTAAATCAACGCACTCACAGTCTCAACTACAACCCCTGGCAAAAATTATGGAATCACCGGCCTCGGAGGATGTTCATTCAGTTGTTTAATTTTGTAGAAAAAAAGCAGATCACAGACATGACACAAAACTGAAGTCATTTCAAATGGCAACTTTCTGGCTTTAAGAAACACTATAAGAAATCAGGAAAAAACTTGTGGCAGTCAGTAACGGTTACTTTTTTAGACCAAGCAGAGGGAAAAAAAATATGGAATCACTCAATTCTGAGGAAAAAATTATGGAATCATGAAAAACAAAAGAACGCTCAACACATCACTAGTATTTTGTTGCACCGCCTCTGGCTTTTATAACAGCTTGCAGTCTCTGAGGCATGGACTTAATGAGTGACAAACAGTACTCTTCATCAATCTGGCTCCAACTTTCTCTGATTGCTGTTGCCAGATCAGCTTTGCAGGTTGGAGCCTTGTCATGGACCATTTTCTTCAACTTCCACCAAAGATTTTCAGTTCAGACTATTTGCAGGCCATGACATTGACCCTATGTGTCTTTTTGCAAGGAATGTTTTCACAGTTTTTGCTCTATGGCAAGATGCATTATCATCTTGAAAAATGATTTCATCATCCCCAAACATCCTTTCAATTGATGGGATAAGAAAAGTGTCCAAAATATCAACGTAAACTTGTGCATTTATTGATGATGTAATGACAGCCATCTCCCCAGTGCCTTTACCTGACATGCAGCCCCATATCATCAATGACTGTGGAAATTTACATGTTCTCTTCAGGCAGTCATCTTTATAAACCTCATTGGAACGGCACCAAACAAAAGTTCCAGCATCATCACCTTGCCCAATGCAGATTCGAGATTCATCACTGAATATGACTTTCATCCAGTCATCCACAGTCCACAATTGCTTTTCCTTAGCCCACTGTAACCTTGTTTTTTTCTGTTTAGGTGTTAATGATGGCTTTTGTTTAGCTTTTCTGTATGTAAATCCCATTTCCTTTAGGCGGTTTCTTACAGTTCGTCACAGACGTTGACTCCAGTTTCCTCCCATTCGTTCCTCATTTGTTTTGTTGTGCATTTTCGATTTTTGAGACATATTGCTTTAAGTTTTCTGTCTTGATGCTTTGATGTCGTCCTTGGTCTACCAGTATGTTTGCCTTTAACAACCTTCCCATGTTGTTTGTATTTGGTCCAGAGTTTAGACACAGCTGACTGTGAACAACCAACATCTTTTGCAACATTGCGTGATGATTTACCCTCTTTTAAGAGTTTGATAATCCTCTCCTTTGTTTCAATTGACATCTCTCATGTTGGAGCCATGATTCATGTCAGTCCACTTTGTGCAACAGCTCTCCAAGGTGTGATCACTCCTTTTTAGATGCAGACTAACGAGCAGATCTGATTTGATGCAGGTGTTAGTTTTGGGGATGAAAATTTACAGGGTGATTCCATAATTTATTCCTCAGAATTGAGTGATTCCATATTTTTTTCCCTCTGCTTGGTCTAAAAAAGTAACCGTTACTGACTGCCACAATTTTTTTTCTTGATTTCTTATAGTGTTTCTTAAAGCCAGAAAGTTGCCATTTGAAATGACTTCAATTTTGTGTCATGTCTGTGATCTGCTTTTTTCTACAAAATTAAACAACTGAATGAACATCCTCCGAGGCTGGTGATTCCATAATTATTGCCAGGGGTTGTATTTGTTCATTTTCTGAACACACTTACTGTATTTCAGTTAAGGGTCATGGAGAGCTGGAGCCTATTTCAGCATTCCTTGGGCGAGAGGTGGAGTACACCTCGGACTTGCCACTAGTCTATTGCAGGCATACACAGACAAATACAGTCACAATCTCACTCACGCCTCCAGACAATTTAGAGTCAGCAATTCACCTAACCTGCATGTCTTTGGACATGGGAGGAACCTGGAGAGAACCCACGCAAACACGGGGAGAACAAGCCAACTCCACACAGAAAGGACGAGACCAAAATCAAATCTGGGACCTTCTCACTCTGAGGCAACAGTGCTAACCATGAAGATACCATCCTGCCCATTTCAAGTTCAGTGGACTTAAAATAATGCATTTGTCAAATCTGACAAGTGCTGACAAAGATAAAAAATAAACTGATAATATTGTGTATTCTTTTAGACCTCTCCAGTTTTGTTTAAGGCAGTTTGGGGTTTGCAATCCTGCCCAAGTACACGTTGATAGACAGGAGTACTCTGGGATCGAACCACCAACCTTCTGTTATAGGAACAACCCGCTCTTTTAGTCTCCCAACAAACAGGTGAAACATTCTTTAGATCATCTGTCTATGTCCTACTAATTATCTTATTAAGGAGTATTGTCAGGTGAAGTCTATTGTAGCGTGTATGTATAATAGTTTTGTAATTATTTCAATCATTTAAACAGAAGTAAGTTAAGCAAACAATCATAGGATGCAAAGAGGATATACCATTTGCTGACCAAAGTCATGGCATGTATCCCTGAAAACCGGTGTCACAGACCGAACGGCCCCCACTAAAAATTGGTCCGCCCTGCCTTCACTGCACATGCGTCATTTGGGACCACAGCAGCATATCTGAGACTGACTCTCTTCACCCAAAGAGATCAAAGGGAATAATGTGATTATTAACCATCAGATGACAAAGTAAAACCTCTTAAATCATTCTAAAGTCAGTTTTAAACAGAAACAAGGCTGTTTTATGCAGAAACGGCTACTGACACACCGAAATAATACAGGTGCAGCTGCACATCAGACGTCTGCCGTGCAGCTGCGGCACTCTGATCGCTTCCTCCGTCTTTTATTATGAAATAATGCTGAATTTATGTGGAAATAACTGTTGTACAAAAGCTTCAGATATTTGCCGCTGAGATAGAGGATGACTGGAGTGCAGTTTGAAGCAGAACAGATTGCAGTTTCTGCAATCTTAGCTGATTATAATCGGTGGATTGCAACTGATGCTTAGAAATGACGATGCTGACGCTCCGAAATTATGCATGGGCAGTGAAGGCAGGGTGGACCGATTTTTAGGGGGGACCCAGCACCCAGAAGGTAGCATTCACACTGTTTTATAATCATTATTTCATAATAAAATGGCAATATACGAGTACTTGCAGAAAGCTTACCTTCGGAGGAACAAAATGAGCCTAAGCACAACATTTTGTAAACATGAGTGGTCATCGCCAGATGCGTACATCAACAAAAGCACAAATGAGAGAGACCTGGGCTAAAGTGCATCTGCTTTTTGATGATGTCACTTCTGGGAGGGCTTTAATTTTTAAAAAAAATAATTTGTGTTTCAAGAAATAATTAAATTAATTAAATTCTATTTAAAATTGATTATTTAAAATCAAAACGTCAATGCGGCTAGTTATTTCAAAATGTTCAGCTTCATTAATGATTTTTTTTTTTTTTTTACAGTGTGTACACCCATCTCAAAGCCTTGTGTCTAACCAAGTATGAAACTAACAGCCTGATTGCTTTGATCCATGGATGCTGTTTTGGAGACTGGGCACATCAGTGAGGTCTGGCTGTCAGCTCTGGTCCTCCCAATTGAGGACAGGAAGTGGGTGGTGTCGACAAAGAAACAAACGCAGGGAGGGAGACTAGACAACAAAAACCTATTAATTTATCCATGATGATAATGATGGTGATGGCGATGATGATGATGCGAATCAACCACCACAGAAAAGCAATGGCTTCTGGCTCACAGTCAATCTAATCAAACTGTTGGGAAAGTGTAGGAACATGGACCCACAACAGGGGACGCAAATGAACGGACAATGGAGAAAGTCAAATCACAAAGTTTTACTGTTGTGAATTCACACAACAAACACAACAGATTACAAATACAGCAGTAACCGAATTCCAAAGGTGTCGTGTGGGCAGGCTCGACGATAGGAGACGTCTGTCCGAGTCGAACCGGAACCACCCGATTTCCTCTGCCACCCCGGGGATACTGGAGCCGCCAAGTCCCGAACCCCAGGTGGCCACTGCCTCCGCTCGTCGGATCCGGTACTGCTGGCAAGGAACAGAAACAGTCAGGTGTGGGTGCGGCTGCACCCAGCAACACACAGGGTGGAACACCACCTCCACCTCTTGTCAGGAAAACACTAAAGTGCAGGAGTGTGAGTACTTATCCAAATACTGTTTCCTGCTGCTCTTCTCTCTCTCTGTATAAAGGCAAAAGGTAATTAAGGTTGATATAATCGGCTGGATACGTTACCTCCTTGGTAAAGCGATATCTCGGCAATGAGGTGGAGATGCTGTCCTGCTGATATACCTCCCTGTTGATTGATATCAGCTGTCTCGTCTCAGGTGATGGGTGACAGCTGTCACCCTGGCTGCTCCTGTGAGGCGACAGCGCCCTCTGGTGCCTGGAGCCCGCACTCCAGACAGGGCGCCCTCTGGTGGTGGTGGGCCAGCAGTACCTCCTCTTCGGCGGCCCACACAACACAAACTTTTATTATATCAGCTCCTCCTCAAACACACATCCACACACATATATTTGGGGGCAAGGGCAGACATCAATGTGTCGCTGCCCAACATTTGGCCTTGATGTTACCCGTTCAACTCTGACATTAAATTCTGCTTTAGCAAGGCAAACATAAGTTTATAGGCTGCTGTTATAAGACTACATGACCATGGCACAAATCATAGCAAAGCCTCCAGCAGCAGATAACAAGATGAGAAACTCATTCCATGCAACAATATCCACCCACAATGAAAATCACAAGACTACTGATCTCTCAAGTATGATTCATAGCATCATTAGAATATTACAATGATCAAGAATCAGCACGACCATGAAGATCAAACATCAGAGGAGTTACTCATAAAAATGTTTTTAAAACAGCAGTGTAATGTAATGCTGCACACTGGCTAACTGAAAATGTATCAGAAAATACTGTACACTAAACAGGGGTGTAGCCAGTAATTTAAACTGGGAGTTGGGGGAGGGCTTTGATTCGTTCATGGTATGTAGAGTATATAAGCTGTTTTTGTTTCTGTCTCCCTACCTGTTTAATATCTCATAAAAATAGGGTGCAGAATGATGCAGAATTTAGTGTCAAGAGGCAAAGACCCTTGATACAAGAAAAATTACAAAGTAGGTCAAGATATAATTAAAAATGTTTTATTTCTATCCCAATATTTGATGAACCTGCATTATGAAATGACAAAGAACTATCCATATAGTACTGTGCAAAAATGTGAGACACCCTAAGATTTCAATAAAAAATGCCCCTGTCACACTAGAGGCCAAATGAACCTGAATGCTGTCCAACTGTAAATTTGACCCACATTCGGGAAGCGTTGAGGTGCATTTGAAAACGTTGAGCAGCATTCAAGGAGCAGTCTAAACAGTCGTACACAGTTGTGCATCCAGCTCTAATGTAGAGCCCATGCACTCAACTGTCAAGGTGCAGCCGAGCGGGAAAAAATATCAAGTGGCAGTCGAAGTGCAGACTGACCGCAATCTGACTGCATTCTAAATATTTGTACGGCATGAATACGGCATTCAAAGCTTTCCGATCTCGTTCGAGGGACAGTTCGAAGTGATCCGCTACGTCGAATCCAGGCCGGATGTCCCAACTGTGCCTGAAAGTACTAGTGCACCTCAAGTGCTGCTGGAATATATTTCTTCGACCCGCAATCGGACATCACTCGTACGGCATTGTAAGTGCATTCATAATATTCTCACTGCATTCTGACAGCTGTCTACGTAATCCGAATGTGTTCCACCTAATATGTTCCACCTACATTTGTACCGCGTTCGGAGGCTAATGCTCACACCATGTGCATGGATAATTTGGGGCAGGTCAAAGCGCAGTCTGAGTGTTCAGACGGCTGTCTTCTGCAATTCTTATTCCCTCCCAAATGTGGCACAAATTTTAGTTTTTTTGACATTCCGCCTGATTTGACTTGATTCATGCTCATTCTTGCTAAGTGTGACGGGGCTTTAAGAAAACATAATCTCAAGATCCAGGCAGATAAGAAAATATTAGTAGAAAACAAGACAAACATCCCAACATTCATATTATAGCAAAAAAATAAATATATTTTCCCCTATTTCGCTAAAAAATAAGTAAAGTTGCAAACCTCATAAAAAAAGATTTGTTTGTATGGTTGTACAGTGCATGACAACAGACATAAATACAACCCCAATTCCAATGAAGTTGGGACATTGTGTAAAATGTAAATAAGAACAGAATACAATGATTTGCAAATCCGCTTCAACCTACGTACATTCAATTGAACACACCACAAAGACAAGATATTTAATGTCCAAACTGATAGACTTTTTTGTTTATGTGCAAATATTTGCTTATTTTGAAATGGATGCCTGCAACACATTTCAAAAAAGTTGGGACAGGGCAACAAAAGACTGGGAAAGTTGATGAATACTCAAAGAACACCTAATTGGAAACAGGTGAGTGCCATGATTGGGTATAAAAGGAGCATTCCCAAAAGGCTTAGCTGTTCACAAGCAAAGATGGGGCAAAGATCACTACTTTGTGAACAACTGCATGAAAAAACAGTCCAACAGTTTAAGAACAACGTTTCTCAACATTTAATTGCAACAAATTTAGGGATTCCATCATCTACAGTCCATAATATAATCAGAAGATTCAGAGAAACTGGAGAACTTTCTACACATAAGTGGTAAGGCCGAAAACCAACATTGAATGCCCGTGATGCTCGATCCCTCAGGCGGCACTGCATTAAAAACTGACAACATTGTGTAAAGGATCTTACCGCGTGGGCTCAGGAACACTTCAGAAAACCATTGTCAGTTAACACAGTTCATCGCTACATCTACAAGTGCAAGTTAAAACTCTACCATGCAAAGCGAAAGCCATACATCAACAACATCCAGAAACGTTGCCGCCTTCTCTGGGCCCGAGCTCATTTGAAATGGACAGACGCAAAGTGGAAAAGTGTGCTGTGGTCTGATGAGTCCACGTTTTAAATTGTTTTTGGAAATCATGGCCATACGTCCTCTGGACAAAAGAGGGCAAAGTTCAAAAGCCAGCATCTGTGATGGTATGGGGGTGTGTTAGTGCCCATGGCATGGGCAACTCACACATCTGTGATGGCATCATCAATGCTGAAAGGTACATCCAGGTTTTGGAGCAACACATGCTGCCATCCAAGCAACGTCTTTTTCAGGGACGTCCCTGCTTAGTTCAGCAGGACAATGCCAAGCCACATTCTGCACGTGTTACAACAGCGTGGCTTTGTAGTAAAAGAGTGCGGGTACTAGACTGGCCTGCCTGCAGTCCAGACCTGTCGCCCATTGAAAATGTATGGCACATTATGAAGCGTAAAATACGACAGAGACCCCGGACTGTTGAACAACTGAAGTCATACATCAAGCAAGAATGGGAAAGAATTCCACCTACAAAGCTTCAACAGTTAGTGCCTTCAGTTCCCAAATGCTTATTGAGTGTTGGTAGAAGGAAAGGTGATGTAACACAGTGGTAAACATACCACTGTCCCAGCTTTTTTGAAACATGTTGCAGGCATCCATTTCAAAATGAGCAAATATTTGCACAAAAACAATAAAGTTTATCAGTTTGAACATTAAATATCTTGTCTTTGTGGTGTATTCAATTGAATATAGGATGAAGAGGATTTGCAAATCATTGTATTCTGTTTTTATTTACATTTTACACAATGTCCCAACTTCATTGGAATTAGGGTTGTACCACTGTCAGTATTCATTTCATATTTACAAAACGTATGTCATGTCTGCAGGATGATCACGAATCCTGGTTGTGCTTCAGTTTGCTTGCAAATCAGCACAATTTTGGATTAAAATTGCTGAGCCATAAAGTTTGCAGCTGCACACAAGCAATAACACACATTCTGAATTATTGATGGAAATGAAAACAAGTCTAATTTTCATTTTGCTGTCATTGTCCATCAGTAATTCACCTTCTCTTCACCTATTTGATGGTTAGTAGGTCTCTAATAATGGTGGGTGTCTCTTTCATTAAGTCTGAAGTTATATCGTGTACACATATAATACTGTACATACACAGCACCACACGATACACTCAGCTCTCAATGCAGGGCAGGTGACAGGTGGAGATGAGGAAAGTGCTCACTGTGCAACTTACCACCACTGTTCCTCTCACTCTCCACCTCCCACTTCTTCTTCCAATGTCCCTGCTGGTGTTATTTCTCCACATTCGTCCATCACTACAAACAACATTTGGCAAAGCTTTACTTCTAATATGGCTTTCCCCCGCCACCCTGTAACTCCTTATTTCCCAGTTCATGCTCTTAAACTGGCAGCGTATAGGGAGGAGAGAAAGTGGCATAAAGAGCGAGAGCATTTATGGCAGAATAAAGAGTAGGCCTGAATAATTTACTCTGCCCTGCAGCTATAAGCCAATCACAGCCTATTGCTGCCACAGAAATGATAGAGTGAGCACCACAAATAGTAAGAGAGAGAAAGATAGTTGCAGAAATATACTACTTCTCCACATTAGTACTCTGAGAGCATTTTGGGTCTGTGGTCAAATTGCAATTACAACTTATGACACATATGTGTTACTGCATGAAAAAACTGAAAGCATTTATAAACAAAAATGTTGCACAACTTGTTTTGAAGGAACAAAACTCCATGTTCACTTTCAAACCCAACTGTTCCTGTACATGTTCCATTTTACCAAACATTCCTGGGTGTTCACTTGGACCTCCTTCCTCAATGATGTAAAGTTTGCATGGTTCCCAAGTGTCTTATATTCTTGTACAATACACTGTACAGTTCCTCATGGTATCATGAATCTTTTAGAGAGGGCTGCTAAGGAGGAACCTGGCTTCTGGAAATTCAAACCTGTGCTCCAGTGGCATTTTACCCCACCTACTCTAACGTGTAGAGCAGGCAGCTCAGTGGGATAAGGAGTTGAATACCAATATGTAGATATGGATTCCATTCCTGGTTACATTACCTCTCAACACATGTGGACAAGGCACTTCACCAGCATTGTGCCAGTCCACCCAGCTGCAAAAGGGTATTGGTCGTGATTGGGGAAGTAACCTGTGCCGGTGTGGTGTCCCATCTGGGGAAGTCATGGAATCCAGAATGCAGGCATATATAATGACTGGCACCTGTGGGCCTGAGGACCTATATAGGACTTATTTCTTACACTTAAAGACAGGAAGGCATAGGTTCACGTAAAGCTAGAGCGTCATTAACACAGAGCTCATCTGGTTTTACTTTTCGGACTTCCTTCTTGTAAAGTAGGCGCACTAACCACTGTGCTGCTGTGCTTGTTTATTTGATATGCGCCTTTGGTATCTTTATGAAGTGGTGAAAGCAGCATGTGAGACTTAAATCCTTAAGACTGAGAGGATTAGAGAGACACAAAATTACCCCCACGTCTCTCCCATGTTGTAAGCCC
The DNA here is from genome assembly GCF_902500255.1 of Thalassophryne amazonica. Taxonomy (NCBI): domain Eukaryota; kingdom Metazoa; phylum Chordata; class Actinopteri; order Batrachoidiformes; family Batrachoididae; genus Thalassophryne; species Thalassophryne amazonica. Next base: position 72,136,247 of record NC_047117.1, on the reverse strand, counting down.
TAACTAGTCCAGAGACCCACTGGTGCGCAGGTTTATTCTCAGGTAGTGTAGCATCTAGTGGATGAGATCTATGGTTCCCCTGGATGGGATGCAGTCCATTACAAGTTATTTCCACAGCCAAGGCTGATACCTATATACAGCTGGGTGGACTGGAACATTGCAGATGAGGCGTCTTAGCCATCTATCTGCTGCAGCAAGTGGAAAAGCTGGTGTCCCAATGGCCTTTTCCAGTCTTTGGGATCCTCAACACTGAGGCACCTGACTGCTAGATCATGGCCAAAATGCCTTAGCTGATGTTGCCTCAAGTAACCACTCATTTGGCACAGTCATATCAGTGCTATCCAAGGATGTTCCAAGACACCAAGTACCAAAGACACCCAGGTGTCACCTTAGGTTAGTTGGTGTGCTGTCTCACAACCAGGACCCAAAAGAATTTGTTTAATGCTTAATGCCGCGTTCACACCGGGCACGACGCGAGCGACAGCAGCAACAGGTTGTCATGTAATCCCTATGGAAGGACGCGTTTTGGTGCCAAGCCACGAAGCGTGACGCGATGGACACGAATGAAGTGACGCGAGTGAAGCGATTTTGAGCAATTGGCGCGTTTGTGGCGTGATACTGCGTCGCGTCACGTCGCATTGCCCTCCTCCCCAAGTTGAAAAATCTGAACTTTTTCGTCTTGTCGTGCCGCGATGACCAATCAGGGACTGAATATGTAGTGACGTGGAGATGTCTGGAGTTTGACTGAGGATGTGAACATGTCCTGTTTCTGGTAGCAGCCTGTGAGCAGGACTTATGTCTCTTTTGTCCTTTATTTCACAATTATGACAGAGTTTTTGGAGCGAGCAGAGTTTTTGGAGCGAGCAGCAGCCCCACAGCAGCGGGAGCGGAGTTTTGTTTTTTTTTTTTTACGTGTGCGCGCGAGCGAATCGTCCGTGAAGATTATTTTATTAATTAACTACACAGGTGTATAATAAAACAAATGGTGACTGGTTTCTAAACACAATTATGACAGAGTTTTTTGGGGAAGAGTGAGGAGCAGCACCACAGCAAGCAGCGGAGGTTTTTTTTTTTTTATTGTTGACATGTGTGCGCGTGAACGGGACAGGAGGTCCTCAAACTGGGTCCTGCAGAGGCAGAAGAACTGCTGAAAGCGGCCGTCATCCAGACGCAGCTCCTGCAGCAAATAATGATACTCCCCGAATTGGGAGCTTTCCACAACAACTCGCTCCATGTGATCGAGGTCCGTCATGTTAACTTGACTGACAACCGGAGCCGGCGAGCGGCATAGAAGCTCCTCCTATTTGATGATGCACTGGGGCGAATTTTCGCAGCGAAAGCAGACCGACACACCGGGCGATGGTGGCGCGTCGCCACGTGACCGAAGCGAATTTGTGGCGTCTGTTCGTGCCCGGTGTGAACGCGACATTAGTGCCTCTGTTTTTTCATTTTACATATTCTTTAAGAAGGGAAAGAAATCCCAACTTCTTCAGGCCTAAATTTTACTTATAACAGGATACTTTCAATATATACATACACACATACATACATACATCTTGAACTGCTTATCCTGGATCAGGTCACAGGAGCAACAGCTCCAGTAGGGGGTCCCAAACTTCCCTTTCCCAGGCCACATTAACCATCTCTGAGGGGGGGATCCCAAGTCGTTCCCAGGCCAGTTGGGAGGGGTCTCCTCCCAACTGGACGTGCCTAGAACACCTCCCTAGGGAGGTGCCCACATGCCCGAACCAGCTCAGCTGGCTCCTTTCAATACGAAGGAGCAGTGACTCTACTCCAAGCTCCTTATGGATGACTGAGCTTCTCACCTTATCTCTAAGGAGACAACAGCCACCATCCTGAGAAAACCCATTTCAGCTGCTTGTACCCGGGATCTAGTTCTTTTGGTCATAACCCAACCCTCATGACTACAGGTAAGAGTAGGAATGGAGATTGACCTGTAGATCAAGAGCTTCACATTTTGGCTCAGCTCCTTTTTTGTCAATAATAGTATGGTAGAACGAATGCAACAGCATTCCACTGTCCCCTCACTTATGAACAAGACCCCGAGGTACTTGAACTCTTTCATGTGGGGCAAGACCTCATTCCCTCCCCGGAGTAGGCAATCCATTGGTTTCCTGCTCAGAACCATGGCCTCAGATTTAGAGGTGCTGATCCTCATTACATCTGCTCCACACTTGGCTGCAAACCGGCCCAGTGAGCGCTGGAGGTCACTGGTCGATGAAGCAAACAGGACCACATCATCTGCAAAAAGCAGTGATGAAACCCTGATCCCACCAAAGTGAAGACCCTCCTTCCCCCCCAACAAACCTGACCATGAATATCAGAAACAGGAGTGGTGACAAGGTGCAGCACTGGCAGATGCTAACCCCCACCAGAAATGAGTCCGACTTACTGCCGAGGACCCAAACACAGCTCTGGCTTTGTGAATATAGAGATTGGATGGCCCTGAGAATGGACCCACTCATTCCATACTCTTGCAGCACCTCCCACAGTATCTCCCGGGGTACCCGATCATATGCCTTCTCCAAGTTCACAAAACACATGCAGACTGGATGGGCATACTCAAAATCATTGGACTTTGGAGATGTTTAACATGAAATCCTAACCACACGTAAGTGTAAAAGGAAAATTAAAAATTGATTTTGCACAACATGAGCCTTTAAAAGTGACATTCTTCATAATGTTTCCACAGACTAAAACTGCTGATTTACTGACTAAAACAGTTGATTTAAAGCACTGAAATGAAAGTAAGAACACCAATAACCTGGATAATAACACTAGGGTTTAATTAGACTGAAAACAAACTACAATGGACAGGAACTGGTCCTAAACCAGCTGTAATTCAATTCAAAAACACTTGTCACATATAGATGTGACAAGTGTTTTTGTTGATTGTGAGTCAGTGGTTCTCAACATCAGTCCTCAGTGACAACCAAAAATAAATAAATAAATGAAAAACAAACATTAATAATAACCACTTTTGAGGCCTTCAGCTGGCACGGTGGTCATAACACTGAGAATGTCTTGGCTTTCATAAAAGTAAAATAGTTCTCCAGGGTGTCTTCTCACTGTGTTTTCCTCTGAAGCATTCTTCTGATGAGGTTTAGTTTCTTTTAAAACCTCTGAGACACACCAATGCGAACAATGTCTTCTAAGTAAGAATTAGTTTGTGGATAAGATCAGAGAAAAACATGCATCAAGACAGAACAGATTCAGAATGACTGTACAGATGTGTTAACACTTTGAAGTTCATTCTTCAGTAGAAAGAAGCTTTAGAGTGTTGGCATGCATGGATGACAGAAGCAGAGTCAGAGGTAGTCATGCTTAGCTAACCCAAATAATTGACAAATAATAAAACACTGGCACTAACTTTCACCAAACAACTCCAAAGAAGGCCAGGACCCAGTTTCATAAAGCAGTCTAATCTTTTAGTCTATTAAACTTACTTAGTCAACTACGGTTAGTCACTCAACATTATCCATCTAATCACCGTTTCACATTGAGAGCTAAACTTGTAGATTAGCCGTTTTATGTTAGTCGATGACTTTCACAGGCATAGTAACCTCATCAATCAATCAATCAATTTTTTTATATATAGCGCCAAATCACAACAAACAGTTGCCCCCAGGCGCTTTATATTGTAAGGCAAGGCCATACAATAATTATGTAAAACCCCAACGGTCAAAACGACCCCCTGTGAGCAAGCGCTTGGCTACAGTGGGAAGGAAAAACTCCCTTTTAACAGGAAGAAACCTCCAGCAGAACCAGGCTCAGGGAGGGGCAGTCTTCTGCTGGGACTGGTTGGGGCTGAGGGAGAGAACCAGGAAAAAGACATGCTGTGGAGGGGAGCAGAGATCGATCACTAATGATTAAATGCAGAGTGGTGCATACAGAGCAAAAAGAGAAAGAAACAGTGCATCATGGGAACCCCCCAGCAGTCTACGTCTATAGCAGCATAACTAAGGGATGGTTCAGGGTCACCTGATCCAGCCCTAACTATAAGCTTTAGCAAAAAGGAAAGTTTTAAGCCTAATCTTAAAAGTAGAGAGGGTGTCTGTCTCCCTGATCTGAATTGGGAGCTGGTTCCACAGGAGAGGAGCCTGAAAGCTGATGGGCACTGTTGCCAAGAAACGCCTCCAATGCACAACAGTTTTGTTTACTTCAGGGTTGGCTGTTGTCACAAACTATACAGCCTTTGTTTCATTAACTTGCTTTTATTTTTTTTTACATTTACACACACATACAAACTGCAGAATGACATGCTTAGCTCTTAGCCTAGCAATTCTTCTTCTACACTTCTGTCAAGCCTTTTTGTGCACACAATGCTGCGCAGCATAACAGCAATGCCCGGTGGCTAATATGAGAACTGTCACAAACACATCGTGACTGTCGTCGTCTGCTGCAACCATGGCCAAAAGCGGAGGAAGCTCTCATTTCGGAGGAATACAAGCAGCATAGGGATGCTCTTGAGTGTTCCATCAAGTGTTAGTACACGATAGGCGCTATTTTTTGAGGTAAGACACTTATGTTTTGTCGACTAAAATAAGATTAGCCTCCTCTGTACCAGGCTAAAAACTTTAGTCAGGTAATGCGAAACATTAGCTGACTAAGTGCTTTGTGCAATAACTAACATCAAAAAATTTGTCAACTAAGTGAGTTTATTAGACTAAACAAGATTAGACTGCTTTATGAACCTGGGCCCAGGGTATCAATTTTCCTAAAACACCACAGCACACAGAAAAAAAAAAAGAAAAAATACCTCACTGGAACATCAAGTTGCCTGACAGCTTCCTCCCAAAACATGCCTGCCTCTTTTGTCTCAAACCTATGAATAACAACCTAAAATAGAATTTCTAAAATAAAAAAAATGCTTGTGAGAAACACTGAGTGCCTGCAACATTTCTACTTGCTGCTTTCCATTACTGCTCCTTTTAGTCCTGTAGAAGCTGTGCTGTCAGATGTGACGAGAATAGTCAGATCCAGAACGACCAGATAATTTACACACAGAGACACAGAGCGTGAACATTGGCCTGTTCAAGCTCATATACTTGAAGTCTTCTATAAATAGCAACGTCATTGTACTATAAATATTGCATTTACTCATACAGACCTCTCCTAAAGCACCAGCAGTAGACTCGTCTGTCTATTTATGTGATGACCACGAGTTGTCAAACTGACTGCAGAAAAGGTTTCAAAGGTTGTGGTGAAACTTTGTGCTGATGGTTTTTGAGTTTGTGAAGAGTTGATTACATTTGAATGGTGAGCTGGATCTCATAAAGGAAGGCAATCACAATTCTAATTGTTTCGTCATCACACATTTGTGATGTTACCAGCAGCAGTGGTCTTGATGGCTACCAGACCTAGGCTTCACAAAGGAAGGAAACTAACACTCAACACACTCCTTAGAAGATTTATTATTTTGAGTTATCATGTTGATTAACTGGATGGATTCATGACCTATGGGCTCACTCTTTGCATTTTAGAGAAGACATGTCTAGGCTTTCCCAAAGTCTAGGAATAAGGCTAATAATCAGGTCACATTAAACAGGTTTTCAGTAAGCTCATAAAAACACAATAGCTAACCTGATGATTGATGATTGTTGGTTTATTCTGGAGAACATCAATCTTTTATTATGTGTCTGGTTCATTTTATTTATGGGGGAAAAAATTGCATTTCCTTTGGATTAAATTATGTTTCACTTTGCTCTTCCTCCCTAAAATTATACTGTAATACATTATGGTTCAGGTCTTTCTGTGTATGCTGGATTGTGTTATTCCAGTTAACAGGCTTCACTCTGATGTCATGTACAAATATTACGGAGTAGTCAAGACTTTTTCTTTTTAATTGTTTTATTGAAAAGTTGAATTATGCCAGTACTTTAATTCATCATGCATTTTATTGAGGTTTCATGTTAACGCGCTTTTACGATGCGTTTTTATTGTGTGTCTTTATTGCAAGCCTGCAGGTAAGCTGCTGTTCCCTTACAAGAAAATAAAATTTGATGTTGCTAGAAGTGAAAAATAAAGCACTTTAAATTGTTTGTTTGGAGTCACAACAACACAACTAGCAATTCAAGTGCCTCTATTATGCCTAAAGATTTAAATTTTAATTCCAAATTTAAATATACACCGAGCTGCTTGATCCAAAACAGAATTCTTACCTTGCTGCTATTACACACCGTGCCCTTGTAAAGAAACTAAACTGACAGGCATGCTTGAAAATAGGTGCAATTGGAGTACATTGATTTTTGCTCGTGTTAAAAGGCTTTTATTGACATGGCATTTTCTCACCAGGAAATGAAAGGTCGCGACAGCGGAGAGAAAGGAGGGAGGAAAGAGGTGAAACACAAAGGGCTACAAAAACCCACTTTAAAGACACACTGTTTGCAAAGCATGATTTTTGCACTGACATGGAGACAGAATGAGGAGAGATAAGTCTATGAACTTCATCACCTTTCAAGGTCCACTCGCAGTGATAATGTCTTTAAAAACATGTTCATTTCTCCATAAAGAGCCATAAAGCTTCACAACGGCTTCATCTCTGGAGAGCCAGATGACGCTTTAGTGCTGACACAACATTAAATCACCATGCTCGGTCCCCTCCCCTTCCTTCTGCTCAGTTTTTAATGGAAAAACATGCTCACCACTCATACCTCATTTTCCACTATTTCCCCCTTTGGTTTCCCCCATTTGCTTGTTTGCCATCTTGAAAGTGCAGCAAATTACCTTCAAGCCATGTAGCACTGTAAGGAGCAAACTAAACCACCATACAAACATGCAAATTTGCACACACAAAAGCCAAAGGCTTTAATGTCTGTAAATATCTGTCTGCAAACATTTGTTAGATATAATGTTAATTAGTTGTCCTTGAAGTGGGACAATCTTTGCTGATGTGAGCCTGTGGCATTTATTACAATTATGCTGCACAATGTGAAGAAAATCTTTTAAGCAGCTTCATGGTTGAAAACATAAGGTTAGGTCAGGTGAGACCGGGTAGCTGCACAGTTACAACGCACTGCCCCATCCGTATGGGATGACATGAACCTCAGCATCACCCTCATGTGGGGTTGAACCGAGTTAATGTTTTTATAGTGACTCACCACCAACACTACGGGGAAATTTCTACTCACTGAAAACCACCTGCAGACAGAAAAGAAAAGTAAAATACATAAAGACTACAAAACAAATCAAACACCATTATATCTCAAGTGGCTCTGCTGTACAACGTGGTAGAGATGTTAGTCAGGTATTTACAAATATGTATATCTGGATTTATGTTGATTTCCATTCAGTTAGTTATACTGTGTGACCTTTATATTCTGTTAGTTTTATGCCCATTTAGCTTTAAATAAATTTAGCCACATATTCAGGTTAATTCTGGGAGTATGGTCCAATGCTGTGCATCGCTACATCACCACCTTTGCAGTCTCCATAAGATTCAGCTGGCTGGCATCTCAGCCACCATGCAGAACCTTGGCACCTAACATACCTACAAGAGAATCACTTTTACTAGAAATGCTCAAAGCAGCTGGCCGATGAAGACAGTACATCAGTCTTGTGCAGGGCCATGTCCTCACTTGCCGTGACTATGATGGGGTGAGGTGTAGGCTGAGAGAAGTGCAGTGCTTCACTGAGAGTCACCAGACTACAGTTGGTGTGTTGCCTGCTCACAAATTCTGCAAACAAATGCCTCCTTGTCCATCGTGTGTAGCATAACAGCCCACTTCTCAGTTCCTTATACAGTGCTGAATTTCCACCAAGCCTTGTGCTATTACTTCTCCAAGATAAGTTTTATATTCCGTTAGTGCCATAATCAGTGGTTTTTGGATTCATTTAGCATTTAGCTAGAAAGTTAGCTTTCCAGTTATCTTTATAATCATTTAACATTTTCTCAGTTACCTTTATGCTAACTTCATATTCAGAAGAAAGAAGTAGTCCTCTATCGGCCCTGATGTCTGTTGGTGCTTATCCCTGGATAATACAGCATGAAGCAGATGAGACTCTATGGTTCCATCTGGACGGGATGACAGTCAATTGCAAGTTACTTCTCCAGCCAACAACCAAGGGCTGTACCTATTTACAGCTCAGTGGATTCAGTTAATGCAGACGTGTCCTTGTACAAGGACACGTATGAGTAGCATGACCAGGGCTTGAACCCAAGTCAAGCTATCGATAGCACAAATGCCTTCCCCCTTGAGCTACCTGCTCTACTTAGTCACGTAACTTTATATTCAATTCAGATTAGATTCAGTGAGTTTAAAATTAATCTCATTGGCAGCACAGTGGTGGAGTGTTTAGCCCACTTGCCTCACAGCAATAATGTTGTGAGTTTGATTGCATCAAGACCTAGTTCCTTTATCCGTAGAGTTTGTTCTCCCTGTCAATGTCATGGCCTGCAAATAGTCTGAACTGAAAATCTTTGGTGGAAGTTGAAGAAAATGGTCCATGACAAGGCTCCAACCTGCAAAGCTGATCTGGCAACAGCAATCAGAGAAAGTTGGAGCCAGATTGATGAAGAGTACTGTTTGTCACTCATTAAGTCCATGCCTCAGACTGCAAGCTGTTATAAAAGCCAGAGGTGGGGCAACAAAATACTAGTGATGTGTTGGAGTGTTCTTTTGTTTTTCATGATACCATAATTTTTTTAGTGATCACTCCTTTTTAGATGCAGACTAACGAGCAGATCTGATTTGATGCAGGTGTTAGTTTTGGGGATGAAAATGTACAGGGTGATTCCATAATTTATTCCTCAGAATTGAGTGAGTCTATATTTTTTTCCCTCTGCTTGGTCTAAAAAAGTAACCCTTACTGACTGCCACAATTTTTTTTCCTGATTTCTTAGTGTTTCTTAAAGCCAGAAAATTGCCATTTGAAATGACTTTAGTTTTGTGTCATGTCTGTGATCTGCTTTTTTTCTACAAAATTAAACAATTGAATGAACATCCTCCGAGGCCGGTGATTCCATAATTTTTGCCAGGGGTTGTAATTCCAAATGATTTGGAGAACAACAAACAGAGATGATGTGGACATACTGTGAGGAAAAACCTAGGAGTCATGGACAAAACCAAACACTGCGGTGACAGGAAACACAGAAAATACTTATAAATAAAGGGCTACTAGGAATCATTTACTACACAACACTATCTCAAACAATAATCACAAAAACGGTACAATTAACCCACACCAGAACAAAAAACAAGGAGTGGCTATAAAGACTAAGTGATGACCAACAGGTGTGCAGACAAAAAAGAAAACAGAACAATGGATGCCCGTGAATGTAACGCAACACAAAGAGATCATTAACTAAGCAAACAATAATCAGAGACCAATCATAAAACAGAACAACAACGGGTGAGTAGAAAATACAACAACAACCAACCACAACCACAGATGAAGAAGAACCACACGGACATAAAACACAGCCTTGGATACAAACAAACAAGAAAACTAGAACGAAACATCAACAATATAAAACTACACAACAATCAAAACAAAACCATGATGTAATAGAACAGAGACCAGGAATGAAGAATAAATAGCTGTACACAAGAAATGGTGGAGGACACCGGGGCTAAAGCCGGGGACAGTCATACAGTAGTGTCCAGAATAATAGTAGTGCTATGTGACTAAAAAGATTAATCCAGGTTTTGAGTATATTTCTTATTGTTACATGGGAAACAAGGTACCAGTAGATTCTCACAAATCCAACAAGACCAAGCATTCATGATATGCACACTCTTAAGGCTATGAAATTGGGCTATTAGTAAAAAAAAGTAGAAAAGGGGGTGTTCACAATAACAGTAGTGTGGCATTCAGTCAGTGAGTTCGTTAATTTTGTGGAACAAACAGGTGTGAATCAGGTGTCCCCTATGTAAGGATGAAGTCAGCACCTGTTGAACATGCTTTTCTCTTTGAAAGCCTGAGAAAAATGGGACGTTCGAGACATTGTTCAGAAGAACAGCATAGTTTGATTAAAAAGTTGATTGGAGAGGGGAAAACTTATACACAGGTGCAAAAAATTATAAGCTGTTCATCTACAATGATCTCCAATGCTTTAAAATGGACAAAAAAAAACAGAGATGCGTGGAAGAAAATGGAAAACAACCATCAAAATGGATAGAAGAATAACCAGAATGGCAAAGGCTCACCCATTGATCAGCTGCAGGATGATCAAAGACAGTCTGGAATTACCTGTAAGTGCTGTGACAGTTAGAAGATGTCTGTGTGAAGCTAATTTATTTGCACGAATCCCCCGCAAAGTCCCTCTGTTAAATAAAAGACGTGCAGAAGAGGTTACAATTTGCCAAAGAACACATCAACTGGCCTAAAGAGAAATGGAGGAATATTTTGTGGACTGATGAGAGTAAAACTGTTCTTTTTGGGTCCAAGGGCCGCAGACAGTTTGTGAGACGACCCCCAAACTCTGAATTCAAGCCACAGTTCACAGTGAAGACAGTGAAGCATGGTGGTGCAAGCATCATGATATGGGCATGTTTCTCCTACTATGGTGTTGGGCCTATATATCACATACCAGGTATCATGGATCAGTTTGGATATGTCAAAATACTTGAAGAGGTCATGTTGCCTTATGCTGAAGAGGACATGCCCTTGAAATGGGTGTTTCAATGAGACAATGACCTCAAGCATAATAGTAACCAAGCAAAATCATGGTTCCAAACCAACAAAATTAATGCCTTGCAGATGTGAAGAAATCATGAAAAACTGTGGTTATACAACTAAATACTAGTTTAGTGATTCACAGGATTGCTAAAAAAGCAGTTTGAACATAACAGTTTTGAGTTTGTAGCGTCAACAGCAGATGCTACTATTATTGTGAACACCCCCTTTTCTATTTTTTTTTTTAGTAATAGCCCAATTTCATAGCCTTAAGAGTGTGCATATCATGAATGCTTGGTCTTGTTGGATTTGTGAGAATCTACTGAATCTACTGGTACCTTGTTTCCCATGTAACAATAAGAAATATATTCAAAACCTGGATTAATCTTTTTAGTCACATAGCATTACTATTATTCTGAACACTACTGTATTCACAACAACACACGACAAAAAAACAACACGACATCAGATAAACAGATAACATACGGAGGTAACGTGGACGACGCGTGCGTGTGCGCACACACACACACACACACACACACACACACACACACACACACACACACACACACACACACACACACACACACACACACACACACACACACACACACACACACACACACAGACCGGAGACAGGGGGAAGCCCACATGGGGAAAAGACATGACCAACACACAACATGACAGATGATGAGGACTAAAAGCACAGACAGGAACTAACGGGACAAGCACACAACAAAAGCTAGACTGAAAAAAAATTACTGAGTGGGACGACGGTGCAGGACAGAGCACATGGTGAAAGTTGATCATAAACATGAGGCCCTTAAAGATGTGGGAAAAAGTTAAGAGAAAGAAGAAGTTACTATATCTATTGAAAAAAATCTGAGGGTTTAAACTCAAGTGAAGAAAAAAAATTAATAATGTATAAAGATACAGGGGAAAAAATAATCTACTCTTTTCCCTGTTTTTCTATTTCACACTTGAAAACACTAAGAATGCAGCAGCGTGTGCACGTTCAAAATATTAATGTCATTCAAATAAAGTCCATGGATTAAGTTGAAACATCACACAGAGAACATGATCAGATCTGTCGGCAAATTCTGAGAATGTCATTACAAGTAGGTCAGAATTATCTAAATCCCTAATCTCATCATAGAAATTGAATGCAACATTGTTGCATTCAATTTCTAAACCCGGTGTTGCAGACCGAACGGTCCACCCCTAAAAATTGGTCCGCCCTGCCTCCACTGTGCATGCATCATTTCAAAGCTCAGCAGCTCGTCTGAGATGGAGTCTCTTCACCCAAAGTGATCAAATGGATTAATGGGATTATTAACCATCAGATGGTAAAACCTCTTAAATCATTCTAAAGTCAGTTTTAAGCAGAAACGAAGCAATACTCCATGACGCTTTGAAATGACCAACGCGCAGTGAACGCAGCAGCTAGCAGCTCATGTAGCTGCGGCGCTCTGACCACTTCTTCCGTCTTTTATGATGAAATAATGCAGAATTTATGTGGAAATAATTGTTGTACAAAAGCTTCAGCTATCTGCCGCTGAGACAGATGATGACTGGAGTGCAGTTTTAAGAAGAAACAGGTGATAATCTGTGAACCGCAGCTAATGACGCATGCGCATTGAAGGCAGGGCGGACCGATTTTTAGGTGGGACCCAGGCCCAGCGCCAGAAAAAAATATTAACGGGGCGATGAGTTTACCACAGGGGGTGGGGTCGCGCCGCACCCCCCCCTCCCCCCAAAAAAAGTGCGCACCAGAGGGGCTCGTGCCTCTGAGCGTGCGTAATAAATTGGGTGCGCTCCTAGAAAGTTCGTGTATTTAGGCTACACCATTGTAAGAGACTGACTAAGAGTAAAGAGTGATGACAGCATTTTTTAAATTATTATTTGAATGTATAGACCCTCGGTCAAGTGATCTCCTGCATACCACAAAACCAAACCAACAACTGATATGAGAAACGACACGAGACAGTAGATTAACCCCACATACAGCCCTCCATCACAAGCGCAAACACAGCGTAATTGGGCATGACAGTCACACAACTGGTCAAAGATAAACCTTTCATGTAGACATACAGTGGTCCCTCGTTTATCGCGGGAGTTACGTTCTAAAAATAGCCCGCAATAGGCGAAATCCGCGAAGTAGACAGTGTTATTTTTTACAATTATTATAGACGTTTTAAGGCTGTAAAACCCCTCACTACACACTTTATACACTTTTCTCAAACAGGCATTAACATTTTTTCACTTTTCTCTCGTGTGTAAACACTCTCAAAATTCAAACCTTAGTAGAAAAATAAGACCAACCTGTTTTCAGGCCCAAACATTTGTTTGAGAAATAAAAATAGAACGTTTTCCTATAAATAATTATGATGGCTTTTAGAACTAACAAATTTAATTTTAACGATCAACCTACGAGGTTGGACACATAAGAAATTGTTACTAGTGAATGACCAGTATTTCACAGTTCCTCTGATCGTGCCTCTTCGTCGTGGCGCCGCTCCGCTGAAGGCCTCGCTGCAGGTGTCTTTTTCCGAGTGAAGAACACAGCTATGGGTAGTTGTTGGCGCTCTTTTTTCTTCTGGGCGAGAAGATTCTTATAAACAGACATGCAGAACACAATGCGCGTACTCTCCCTTTGCAGTGCTGCGACCGGCCTGCTTGATGAGGACGCAGAACACAATGCATTGTTAAAAAAAAAAAAAAAAGCATGCAAAATTGGACTAAAAAAATCTGTGAAACTGCCAGGCCGCGAAAGATGAACCGCATTATAGCGAGGGACCACTGTATTTACACCAATACATAACTTTTTTCTTACCATAAAAGTCCATATCTTAACATAAATCATCCACCTTGCCATAATCGCTGGACTCAGGATCCTTGCCCTCTGCTGCACTGACAAGTGCAACCCTCAACCTATCAAATCGCTTCAACACAGACACACGCCATATCCGTTTGTTTTAAAATTAATTACTTTAGTTAATTAATTTGGTTTATTTGTTAAATATGTGATATTATTGAATAACTAATATTTTGCTATATTTTCCAGTATTTATTTTTCTTTCTTTTTTATTTTTATTTTTTGATAATGCTCACATCCGAGGGGGCGAGGTTGATGACGTGAGGGGGCATCACCCCCAAACGCCCCCTCGTGGCGCCGGGTCCGGTGGGACCGTTCGGTCTCCGGCATCAGATTATGCAGAAATGCATAATGCTCCCAAAATAGCCCACATTGCTCCCAGGTGATTTCTCTCTGCGGCATCACTGCAGACTGACAGGGTACAAAAAATTCACACTTCAATAAACTGCTGATGAAGAAATGTCACACTTCTTACTCAGTCAGCATTTACCTTACACTGTTCCATCATTAGCTTCTGACTGCAGCTTTAAAAAATAATAGCTAGCTACTTCTCACTGCACCAACAGGACAGATTACCATTCATTTACAAGTAACTGAACAGGTCCAAATGCTTAGCCAAAACTCAAAAAGTGCACAGTAAATGGACACATGACTAAGGCACAAGTGGATTAACCATGTTTCCTGAATCTTTGGGATATATAAACAACATTATAACAATTTTGTTTTTCTTAGTGTATGTTGCTTAACAGGAATTAAAAGTGCCAAATTTATGCTGAAGATAGCGCTACAGCCAAGGTTAACAGATGATCCAAATCCATCCATCACTGTTAAGCCTATTATACTTTAAGGGTCACAAGGGGTGCCAGGGCATATCAAAAACATATCACAGCTATAGCTAGTGGGTTAATTTCAGATTTATCCCTCATAAAATATTCCACCTTATTATATGGCTATGATGGTACGCACTCTCGATTGGCTGATTTCCGGTCTCATAGTTTCCCATATCACACCATTACCATGACAATTGGTCCGGATCGCGTTATTAGATTTGCGACTTGTTTATAATTTTCATGTCGTGAAATAAAACAAAACAAAAAGCGAACAAAGAAATTATGATTGAGTAAGAGGACCACTCTGAGCAAATTTTATTACACTGACAAGTTTGAATTGGAGGAATTAACAGCAAACAAGCTCAAAGTGGACATGCAAAATGAAGACCAAGATGAAAACACAGCTCCAAGCTACATAATAAACAAAGTATCAACCTCGCTTGCTCGGTTAATAATCCTTAAATATTATATAAACTGGACAGTTGGTGGGAATTGTGAACTGCCAGGTGAGCAGAGATCTCCCGCTTGTGATGACTGCGACAACTCGCCTACTCAGCTTCATAATGTTGTATGCGTTTCCATCTATTGGAAGTTGTATTATTTGACTCAAAATTGTTGCAAATCACCCCCCTATAATCAAATTATGGTGTTTCTCAACCACAGACAGTAGAGAACAGACCTTGTTGATATCTCCTCAAAAACTGACCAAACATGACTTATGATAATCCTTTTTATCTTAAAAAGACAAAAATCTTAACATAACAATAGTTAATACAACCTCTTGATTACATATCATGAGCTTTTAAATGAGCCATCATTTGTCCTAAGCTGTTGTGTTTTTACTGAGCTGACATCAAGGATAGCCTACGTATATTGTTAAAGCCCATTTCTCTATTATGTTTAGCAGTGGTTGTTTTGGTTACCTTGTCAACTGTTTCAAGCCTGTTGACAAAATAATCACATACCATTGTTTATAAGGAGGCTAAAAAATGATCTTGATGGATAAAAATGAGAAGACAATGAGCACTTGGCCTGAAAAAAAAAAAATACAAATAAATAAATAAATAAAGAGAATTTAAGTGGATGTTGCTTTCTTTAGAATGATAAACAGAGGTTGCCCAAGTTACGTCTGTCATGAGCGGAGGCAATAACGTGACTACCATCTAGGTTGTACTGAATAGAACTGATGGTTTATTCTGAACGTGACCCTATGACATCATACGTAAAAGCAACTACGGTGGCCCACACATTCACATATCATCACATCTCCCCCTTTTAAGTTGAAGACACCCCATTAACTACCCAAGACAGAACAGGTACAATTTTATATAAACTAGGATTTTGGGGTAGACTGCCCGCCATCCACAGCAACGCAGGGATTTATTCTACCCTCAATAGTTGCTGTTCCTATTACTCAAAACAGTTCAAAGAGTCAGTGGGTGTTTAACTTCGACAACAACCATGCAGTCCAAGTCCATAGGCCCGTGCCATGGCTGAAGAATGCATCATTCATTATAACTCATAATAACTCATACCTGTTGGTATGAAAATTGTTATACCTCATCAATAACATATGAATACTGTCAGTTGATAATAAAACTTAAAATAGCAAATCATGTTGTTATTTTGCACCACATCTAATACATTTCCTCTTTTTTCAAAGTGTTATAACAGGGGACTTCAAAATGGCGACGTAGAGAGAAGTCAGGTCTGGGAGTGCTGGTAAAGCTATTCATTAATATTTTCAACTAACCCTACTAAAGACCACAACTCCACTCATCTGGTGATAGATCTGTTTAAGATGAGCATTAACAGCTACTTTTTGAGACAAGAAGCGCGACCAAGGAAGAAAAATACGACCTTGGATACTACTGACGAACGGCAAGTAAGCATGGCTGAAGAGGGTGCTAATGAAGCTAATGTGGCAGAGCAGCATGCTAGTGCGAAACGGGGGACTGACACTAGACTCCAGGCTGCGCTGCATGATGTGGTGCGTGAGGTGCGTGAAGTGACAGTAAGTGTCACTAAAGTTGTTGATGAGAAACTCGCACCAGTATTAGAGCTGTTAAAAAAACTCGGCGACACGCTGGACAGCCACAAAAAGAGGCTAACTGATACAGAGCAGAGGATTTCAGCACTGGAGGACGTAGTGGACCCAGCTAAAACCAAGGCTGAGGTTTTGGAAAAGACTGTGAACTTTTTGGCTGAGCGTGTGGATGAACTGGAGAACAGGGGGCGCAGAATGAATGTCCATATTGAGGAGTGCATGAGGATGTGGAAGGCACTGACCCGACGCGATTTTTCGAGCGTTGGCTCCTCGAAATGCTGCAAATTAAAACGAAGAATGGACGTATCAAACTGCAGAGAGCACACCGCACGCTCGGTCCGAAACCCTCACCTAAACAGAGACCAGTAGTTGCTCGTTTTCATAACTTCCAGGACAAACAACGCGTGGTGGATGCTTCCCAGGAACTCGAAAGGAAGAATCATGTGGTTAAACACGGAGACTCCGTGGTTATGTTTTTCCAGGATTTTTCGGCAGCTCTGGCCCGCAAACGGAAAGGATACAACACAGTGAAGAAGCGTCTCCAGGCTGTTGGTGCAGAATACAGGCTGATTTACCCGGCCAAACTGAAGGTGACGTACCGTGGTTCAAGCCAAGTGTTTAATAACCCCGCTGAGGCTGAGCAATACGTGCACGCGCTCGATGGAGGCACTCTTGAAGATGAGTGACGCTTAAACTGCTCAGCACAGCGTGGAACATCTCAGACTATCATCTACTTGTCAGTGAATCAGTAAAAGGCTGATGAGAACTTTTAATAAGAATGGAGCTGTACATCAGCAAATAACTTTGTAGGGAAAGACAGACACAGCCCCCAGTGGCCCGGTGTTCGCGGACTGATGTTTCTTTTTACCGCTAGAGGTCCCACTCGCTTGATTTCCTCTGTGTTCAGGAGGAGGACAGCGTTTTGTTCTATGTTTAATAGTGTATACCCTGAGTACACCGTTTTCTGTTCTAAATGTTCAATGTGTCTTTTTTGGACCGGTGTTCATTATTGCAATGCTCCAAACTTTGATGACTGACTCATGCTTTGCTATTCTGCACTTTAACTGTCTTTATGTCATGGCTTAAATTGTGTACTTGGAATGTTAAGGGCTTACATACACCTATAAAGCGTAAAAAGGTTCTGAACTATTTTAAAAAAGAGGGGGTGCAAGTAGTATTACTGCAGGGGACACTTTTAAATGACAGTGAACATTTAAAACTTCAACAGGGGGGTTTAATCAGGTCTTTTTTTCATCTTTTACACCAACGAGCCGTGGTGTAGCTATTTTGATACAAAAGGATCTTCCTTTCAAATGTCTGGACTGTATAAAAGATAATTCAGGCTGTTATGTACTTTTAAAGGGACCTCTTTCTGGAGAAGAAATTTCAATACTGAACATCTACAACCCACCTGGTTACCCAACACATCTTCTATCCTCTGCATTTTCTGAAATAATTAATCTCGGCACTAAACATACACATACATACATATATATTTTATTACCTGCCATCTTAACCCTGTTATAGGTAAAGCTCCACCTGGTGGACCCTCACTTTCCTCACATGCCAAGATAGTTAATGCATTTTGTGAGGACATGGATTTTGCAGACGTGTGGAGAGCTCAGCATCTCACTGAAAAAGAATATACGTTTTTCTCAGGTGCTTCACACTCATCTTCAAGGACTGACTATTTTTTGCTCCTTAGATCTTCATTGTGTTCTGTTAGTTGCTCAATAGGCCCAATTATAATCTCTGACCACGCTGCTGTTTTTTTGCAGTATAAATTATTACACCAATTAACTCGAACCAGATATTGGAAATTTAACCCCCTTATATTGTCAGATGAGAGGTTTTCCCTCATACTTTAGGGAGGAGTTTAGGTTTTTCTATTCTACAAATTCTAGCTCTACTAATGACTCGTCCCTTTTGTGGGAGACTTCAAAAGCCTTTTCCCGGGGTATCATTATAGCCTATGCTTCAACTAAAAGGAAAAGACAGGCTGAACAAAAAAAAATTCTTGAATCCAAGTTAAGACGTGCTGAAAGAGAATGTGGAGCGCGGTCTTCTTCAGAGAAAATTAAAGAGGTATCTGCAATTCGATGTGCTTTAGACTCCCTCCTGACAATGGAAGCTTCAAATCAGATCAGATTCACAAAACAAAAATTGTATGAAAGTGGTGACAAAGCAGGGAAATATTTGGCATACTTAACAACAAAAAAAAATCTGACTCTCAAACTATTGGCTCAGTTGTGGATAACCAAGGCAACCAATGTTTTGATGCCTTAAGCATCAATAATGCTTTTAAAAGCTTTTATGAACATTTATATAAATCTGAACAACATCCTAATTCATCTCAGAAAATGATTTATTTTCCTCGCTGAACCTGCCTTGTCTGTCAGAAGAGCAGAAAACAGCTCTTGATGCCCCGTTTCTAAAAAAGAGATACTTCATGCCATTAAAAAGTTACAATCTGGTAAGTCCCCTGGTTCAGATGGACTCAGTTTGGAGTTTTATAAAGAATTTCATGATATATTAATTGATCCTCTGTTGAACATGCTGAATGACTCCCTAACTAAAGGCACATTACCACAGTCTCTTAGAGAAGCAAATGTTTCTTTGATTCTTAAAAAAGGCAAGATTCCTGAAGACTGTGCATCATATAGACCCATCTCATGATTAAACGTCGATCAGAAAATTGTTTCTAAAGTGTTAGTGGACAGATTGGAGAAAATATTACCCCTCTTAATTAAAGAGGACCAAACTGGATTCATAAAAGGTCGGAATTCTCATAACAATATGCGCTGTATACTAAATATAATTCGATACTTCCAACATCACTCTAAAAGCGGCCTTGTGCTTTCCCTAAATGCAGAGAAGGCATTTGACCGCACAGAGTGGTCTTACTTATTTTACACACTAAATATGTCCGGTCTGGGACAATCTTTATAAACTGGATTAAAATTCTGTATACAAGTCCTCTCTCAGCAGTACTCACAAATGGACTTCGCTCACCCTACTTTGCCATATTTAGAGGAACAAGGCAGGGGTGCCCCTTGTCACCTCTGCTCTTTGCTGTTGCTCTAGAACCTTTGGCTGAGGCTATTAGAGACAATGATAGCATTAGTGGTCTTCGAATTGCAGATAAGGAACATAAAATTACACTTTATGCTGATGATGTTTTGATTGTTATGACCAATCCAGAGACCTCTATTCCCTGCCTTATTGAGGTAATTAATGTTTTCAGTAGTTTTTCGGGCTACAAGATACATTTTACCAAGTCTGAGGCTATGCCTCTGGGCCTTTTTAATTTGCAACAAGCTTCTGTGAGACCTTTTCCTTTCAAATGGTCTCCGGAGGGTTTTACTTACTTGGGAATACATGTAACTCCTAAATTTGAGCAGAT
This sequence comes from Thalassophryne amazonica, assembly GCF_902500255.1. Taxonomy (NCBI): domain Eukaryota; kingdom Metazoa; phylum Chordata; class Actinopteri; order Batrachoidiformes; family Batrachoididae; genus Thalassophryne; species Thalassophryne amazonica. The sequence goes on along the minus strand of NC_047117.1, from coordinate 72,116,454 downwards.
GTACAAAGCAAACTTTCCCCTCTGTTTGACCGCATTCGGCTTCCCATTTCCTGGACAGGCCGAATTGCATTACTAAAAATGAATGTTCTCCCCAGGTTACTCTACCCACTTCAAATGGTACTGGTAATGCCGTCTCATAAGACAATTAAACAGTTATACAGTTGATTTAGTTCCTTTATTTGGTCTAAAAGAAAGGCACATCTCAAGATGGCCATGCTATGCCGTCCCTTAGTAGAGGGAGGATTATATTTGCCAGAAATTAAAAATTACCTACTGAGCACGCATTTCCGAATTATAGCTGACTGGGTGCATAATAAATCTAACTCATTATGGATAGACATAGAAAGTTCCATGTCTGAATGTCCGTTAGCAAGCTTACTGTTTCTCAGAAAGATCTGATCCATAAGGCTTGCTTGCTCTAATCCGATTACTCTTTCTACAGTTACAGCATGGCGGACACCAAGAAGCCTAGAAGGCCGCACAAACATAATGTCTATGTTCACACCATTATGGAAGAATCCAGAGTTTGCACCTGGCATGGCAGATAACAGATTTCAAAATTGGGCCCATAAAGGTTTATCTAAAATGAAGGACTTTTTCGAGGGACATGTTTTTATGTCTTTCAATCAGTTAAAAGGAAAATTTAATATTCCTTGGAAGGATTTTTATCAGTATCTCCAGGTGAGGGATTTTATTCGAAGGAATGTTACAGATCCTGTGCAACAAGACATATCAGACACAGAAAGGCAAATCTTTTCAAACGAGTCACCTGGCTCAATTAGAATATTTTATAATATTCTTAAAAGGTACTCTACAGTTCACACCTCACATTTGAGGGAAGTATGGGAAAAGGAACTTAACTGTGTCATTTCTGAGGATGAGTGGAAGGATACTTGGAGAAATGCAAAAACTTTTTGTGTCTAATAGAGTTAGAGCGACTCAACTCATGATTCTCAATAGAGCCCATATTTCTCCGTATCTTCGCCACAAATTCAAACCTGATTCTTCCCCGTTATGTTTAAAGTGTAAAGTGGAGACTGGCACTCTTACTCATTGTTTTTGGTCGTGCTCAAAGGTACAACATTTCTGGCAGATGATCGGACAGGAACTGAACAAAATATTTTCAACCAATCTGAACTGCAACCCCTTGTTTTTGCTGCTTGGGTTAAATGATCCTATTATTAGTGACAAATCTCATAAGAAACTGTACCAAATGCTTACTTTTTGTGCCAGAAAGTGTTTGCTTATTAATTGGATTTCAGACCAGATTCCCAGTAAGACACAATGGCATAAAACTGTTTTCAGTTATGTTTCCTTGGACTATCTCACCTGCCGACTACACCACAAGGATGATGTCTTCCATAAAACTTGGGAACTTTTCATAACATACATGGGACTGGAAATTTCATCAGTCGTTAAACGAGCATTTGTATTTTGAACTGAAAAAATGTCACATTCTGTACGGGCCGCTGTTTGTTTGTTTGTTGGTTGCTTTGTTTATCTTTTTACTTATTTTATTATTTCTGTTTATTGTCTCCTAGTATGACTTTGTGTATAAAATGAAAAAGGCAATAAACATATTTCTAAAAAAAAAAAGTGTTATAACAAAGCAGGCCTAACTAAGTGTCTCTATACCTGCATGGAAGTCTGACCTTACGGCCCCTGGAAGTCACCTCTACCCCACTCTGTGCTGGTGTATGCGGGGTTGCATGCCCTCTGGTCTGGTGGCTTGTCACTGCGCGCTGGACTGGCTGCAGGTGAAGGTCTACCTGGCGGCGGTGTTGGTCCCTCAACTGGTGGATCTCGTTGGTCAGATGAATCCGAAGACTCTGGCCCGGCTTGTAGATGTCACCGATTGCGATGCAGCACTGCACCGCCGTCCGTCTTCACCAGGTACGACCAGGGCTCTTTGCACCGGCCAATGACTTTGGCAGGAGTTTTCCACCCCTTCTCTCCGTCGATCTTGACCCTGACGTCCTGGCCCTGATGAAGCGGTGGAAGATGACGAGCAGAGAGGTGGCGGTCATAGTAGAACTGGTAAGATGACTGTCTGTGCGTCTTTCTCATGAACCTGTTGTCTGTCAACAGGTGCAGGCTGTAGCTTCTCTTCCAACATAGGAAGTGTAGTTCTGATGCATCTTCCAGTCATGAGCTGAGCTGGGCTCATGCCAGTTGCTGCACTGGGTGTTGCTCTGTAACATAACAGAACAAGATGTGGATCAGGCTGCTTCAGGATGTGCTTGGCAGTCTGAACGGCCCGTTCGGCTGCACCATTCGCTTGGGGATAGTGAGGGTTAGTTGTAGTATGAAAAAAAGCCATACTTCTCACTAAAGTCTTTGAACTCGATGACGTGACAGATGTGAATCGTGTGCCATTGTCACTCACCAGTTCGAGCAGTATCCCCCATCTCACGAACATGGCCTTGAGCCTATTGATGACCTGGGTACTAGATGTCGAAGTGAGGTGAGCTATCTCAATGTCTCTGGAGTTGTAATCTGTCACTATGAGGTAGGTCTGTTTCTCTAGTTCACAGAGATCTGCTACTATGCCCTGCCAAGGGCCCTCTGGAAGAGCTGTGGTGAGTAATGGTTCCCGTCGCTGAGTGGGCCTGTTTTGGATGCAGAATTGGCATGTTGACACTTTCTGGGTTATCTCGCTGCTGATGCGTGATCACCACACTGACATCCTTGCTCGTGGACAGCACCTTGTGAGGCCCTGGTGGCCTCCATGAATCTGCTCCAGTATGGCAGGTCTCAGGGCAGCAGGGATGACAATCCTGTCCTGATACTGCACCAGCCCATCTGTTTCAGAGAGATGTGGCCTCGTGGAGAAGTAAGGCAGCAGGGATGGCAGCACTCGTGACCTGGGTGGCCACCCATTTCTGATGAACACGACGATCTGTGGCAGCTCACTGTCTTGCTGAGTGGCTGTGCGGATCTCACTGAGCCTCTGTGATGAGACTGGGGCATTTGCCACAACTGACTCAACATAAGCCTGCACCTCCTGCTCCAGCTCTCCATCGCTCACTTTGGACAAGGGCCGTCTGGAAAGTGTGTCGGCGGCAACAAGCTGTTTCCCCGGGATGTGCTCAGCCACCACGTTGAAACAGAGAAGGCGCATCAGAGGAGCCTCTGATACCTGAGAGGAGCCTTGTCTAAGTCATAAGTATTTATAAGTGGCAAGAGAGGTTTGTGGTCTGTGTGTACGTGGAAGCTGGCCATACCTTGTACGTAGCGGGCGAACCTCTCACAGGCCCACAGACATGCCAGGCACTCCTTTTCAATCTGTGAGTACCTTTTTTCTGCCTCTGAGAGTGTACGGGAACAGAATGACACTGGCTTCAACTCACCCCCATGTTCTTGCATCAACGCAGCACCTAGGCCATAGCTGCTCGCATCTCCACTTACTACAGTCTTTCTGTCAGCTTCGTAGTATGCCAGGGCAGGGGCCGACACCAGCATGGCTTTGATGCACTGAAACGCTCTTTCTTGTGCCTCACCTTTTCCGTAATTGATGAGCCCCAGGACTTGACGCAGTTCCTTGACGTTTGTTGAACTGGCCATTTCTGTGACTGCATTCACCTTGCTGGGGTCTGGCCTCAGCCCCTCTGCACTGATGAGGTGGCAAACTACTGAATTTCTGGATTGCCAAAGTGACATTTGGCCTTGTTCAGCTTCAGTCCACTGTCTCTGATAGTCTGTAAGACTGCAGTCAGGCGACGATCATGCTTTTCGGTTGTGGCTCCATATACAAGAACGTCATCCATCACTACGACCGCCCCCTCGTGATCCTTAAGCAGAGTGGACATCTGTCTCTGGAAGATTTCTGGTGCTGACGGTATCCCGAATGGCAGCCTACGGAAACAAAACCTTCCCATAGGAGTGATGAACGTTGTCAGCTTACGGCTACTCTCCTCCAACGGGATTTGCCAGAACCCACTTTTCACATCGACAGTGGAGAATATTGTTGCTCCTGCCAGCTTTGGAGCTATGTCTTCGAGAGTGGGCAAAATGTACCTCTCACGCCGCACCGCTCTGTTCAGGTGTTTTAGGTCTACGCACACTCTCACTTGCTCTTTGTTCTTTTTCTCAACAGGGACCATCGGGGCACACCAATCCGTGGGGCCTGTGACCTCCTCGATTATGCCCAGAGACAGCATTCGCTTCAATTCGGCTTCCACTTTTGGAAGGAGAGGAAACGGGATGCGCCGTGGCGTAGCCAGGGAGTAGGGCTCTGCATCGGGCTTCAATTCGATTTTCACTGGGTCGCACTTGAACAGTCCAATGTCCCCAAACACATCACTAAGCAGATCAGATGTAATGGCATTCACTCTCATTACTAGACACATTCTCTTGGCAACACTGTGTCCCAGTAGACTGTGAGAGTATGGCCCCTTGATAACAGTCACCCAGTACTTGTAGCGCTGTCCCTTGTATGGACTTAAGGCGAGGAACCTGCCCACAGTTTGCACCTCACCTCCTGGACTGGTAATGAGAGGTTTTGGCCCAGTCCTGATCAACCGTGGACGTTGCAGTAGTTTATTGAAAGCAGTCTGTGACATTACTGTAATGTCTGCACCGGTGTCTATTTTAAATTCTACAGGACTGCCATTCACATCCAGCTCTACTAGCCACTCATTGTCGGGGTCACTGCAATCACGTCTGGCGTCGCCTCACGTACAGTAGTGTTCAGAATAATAGTAGTGCTATGTGACTAAAAAGATTAATCCAGGTTTTGAGTATATTTCTTATTGTTACATGGGAAACAAGGTACCAGTAGATTCAGTATATTCGCACAAATCCAACAAGACCAAGCATTCATGATATGCACACTCTTAAGGCTATGAAATTGGGCTATTAGTAAAAAAAAAAAAATAGAAAAGGGGGTGTTCACAATAATAGTAGTATCTGCTGTTGACGCTACCAACTCAAAACTATTATGTTCAAACTGCTTTTCTAGCAATCCTGTGAATCACTAAACTAGTATTTAGTTGTATAACCACAGTTTTTCATGATTTCTTCACATCTGCAAGGCATTAATTTTGTTGGTTTGGAACCAGGATTTTGCTCGTTTACTAGTGTGCTTGGGGTCATTGTCTTGTTGAAACATCCATTTCAAGGGCATGTCCTCTTCAGCATAAGGCAACATGACCTCTTCAAGTATTTTGACATATCCAAACTGATCCATGATACCTGGTATGCGATATATAGGCCCAACACCATAGTAGGAGAAACATGCCCATATCATGATGCTTGCACCACCATGGTTCACTGTTTTCACTGTGAACTGTGGCTTGAATTCAGAGTTTGGGGGTCTTCTCACAAACTGTCTGCAGCCCTTGGACCCAAAAAGAACAATTTTACTCTCATCAGTCCACAGAATATTCCTCCATTTCTCTTTAGGACAGTTGATGTGTTCTTTGGCAAATTGTAACCTCTTCTGCACGTCTTTTATTTAACAGAGGGACTTTGCGGGGGATTCTTGCAAATAAATTATCTTCACACAGGCGTCTTCTAACTGTCACAGCACTTACAGGTAACTCCAGACTGTCTTTGATCATCACGGAGCTGATCAATGGGTGAGCCTTTGCCATTCTGGTTATTCTTCTATCCATTTTGATGGTTGTTTTCCGTTTTCTTCCACGTGTTTTTTTTTTTGTCCATTTTAAAGCATTGGAGATCATTGTAGATGCACAGCCTATAATTTTTTGCACCTGCGTGTAAGTTTTCCCCTCTCCAATCAACTTTTTATTCAAACTACGCTGTTCTTCTGAACAATGTCTTGAACGTCCCATTTTCCTCAGGCTCTCAAAGAGAAAAGCATGTTCAACAGGTGCTGGCTTCATCCTTAAATAGGGGACACCTGATTCATACCTGTTTGTTCCACAAAATTGACAAACTCACTGACTGAATGCCACACTACTATTATTGTGAACAAACCATTTTCTACTTTTTTTTACTAATAGCCCAATTTCATAGCCTTAAGAGTGTGCATATCATGAATACTTGGTCTTGTTGGATTTGTGAGAATCTACTGAATCTACTGGTACCTTGTTTCCCATGTAACAATAAGAAATATACTCAAAACCTGGATTAATCTTTTTAGTCACATAGCACTACTATTATTCTGAACACTACTGTACAGCGCCAACAAAAAATGCATCCTCACTGTATTCACTATCGGACGCAACGTTCACTTCTTTTAGTGCTCTGCTTTGAAGACAGCCTCGAAGTGCCCTATTTTGTTGCACTTTCTGCATCTCCTATTCTTAGCTGGTCAAGGGCGTGCATTTCCATGCTGGCCATTACATCGTGAACAGGCAAACTGCTGCGACTCACCCCTGTCTCTCTTCGCCCACTGCGGTCTGTCCTTCCCACCATTTCTTCCATTGGATTGCAGTCTCCCTTGTCCTTGCCTCATAGCATCCACTGAACAGTCCGCACGCAAGCACACATTTTGTTGTTTTATTTGTTCATTTTGACGAGCTATTTGGATTACTTTCTCAAGAGACAGTTCTGGCTCCAACTGCAACTTTTCCGACACGTCCGTGTCCGAGATGCCAATCACAAGTCTATCCCTTATTTGCTCGTCCTTGTTAGCGCCAAACTCGCAGTACTGTGCTAGCTCGTACAGGCTTCGGATAAAGGCTTCCACAAGCTCATCAGACTTTTGCACTCACTTATGAAAGCATGCCCGTTCATGTATTACATTTCTTTTTGGCATGAAATGCTTGTGGAACTTTTGTATCACAATGTCATAATTCATTTCAGGGCTTACTTCATCGTTCTCCTCCTTATCCTCAGTGTTTTCGATCCGGTTGTACACGAACAACTCGTAGATAGCCTCGGCTTCCATCCCCATAGCATAGAAAAGCGTGTTCACCTGAATTTCCCCGCTGTCCTAGTCCAGTTTCGTTGCCACTCGATAGCGATCGAAATGACGGCGCCACATCGGCCATTCCGCCGGGCGGGTTAAGTCGAACGATTCTGGAAGTCCTAATTTTGCCATTCTCACTAATTATTTGTTGAATCGGTCACTTCTGACACCATGTCATGAGCGGAGGCAATAACGTGACTACCATGTAAGTTGTACTGAATAGAACTGACGGTTTATTCTGAACGTGACCCTATGACATCATGCGTAAAAGCAACTACGGTGGCCCACACATTCACATATCATCACAACGTCTATTTCCGCCTAGTGCGTAAAATTTGCAGAAACTTGGGAAACAGGTCAACATGCCCCGATATATGTGATTGTGTCACTCTACAGTTTTATCTGGTGTGTGTTTAAGGTGACTGGTTCTCAGCCACCATGGTTTTCTTATGTGAAGCTGCAGAATCTGCACCACATACAAGCAAACTGAAAAAGCTGGATGTTTACCCGTGGATGTCAAGTGAAATAGACTGAATACTAAAATAGAAACCAGGTAAAAATAAATAAACTGAAAAAGAACCGGCACCTCAAAGCAGGTGCAAAAGACTTTTCAGAAAGGAAAGATAAAAATGACAAGTTTATTGATAAACTAATCATTAACAAACATTCAAGGTTGTGTTCCGGTCATTTTGACAGAGTAGATTGATTTGTGTGGACTAGTTGCCCGGATGTGAATTTTTACCTACTAGGTGGCAGCACATAACTTGTACAGCCTCTATTCACTATATGGAGGATTTAGTTTCTAAGCTAAGATAAAGAATTTGTTAACTGAGAAAAAAAAGTCTTGGTATAACTTAATCAAGACGTTATAAAAGTTATGATTCATTTGAAAATCTTTACAAATAAATACTTGAATGCATGTAGGCAATTGATGTGCTCATTTCACTCAACCAGTATTTGATAAATCCATGTCAGCAAAATTTGATTCCAAGCTTTTGTAGAAAACATTATTACAAAGAACAAGCCTTTTTGAAACATGGAACTAACCAAACCAATTGCTTCATCAAATGATACATTGTTTCAAAATGCTAAAAACAGTAAGGGCCCATTAACACATAATAAGTATAAAGTAGGGCGAATCACGGTGGAACAGCTCGTATGCGCAAACCATGAAAACATCAAGTCAACGAGCAGGCATCAACGAACCCGGAGCAATGGTTTCGTGCATGCGTCAGTATTGTGCACAACACCGTCACAGTGGGAACACAGTGTAAGCAGCTGGAGTATGTGTAACCACATCCCACAGCTGCTATGAAAAAAAAAAATACATGCCACCCACAGGATTCGAACCTGCAATTTACAAAAGCTCTGGTTGCCAGCCAGAAACTTTACCACTGCGCTACCATCGCTGTCCTATAAAAGGTGCAGAAAAATGCCTGAAATCAACAAGGACATAAACAATTTTTTTTTTTTTTTAATAGAAAAAAGCTCAGTGATAACTGACCAAACGGCATCTGTTATTTGTTAAGGCGTATCCTGTCAGACAGACATGTCATTGAAATCTCCTGGTGCGTGTCCACATGAACTGACTGTCCGTTTCAGCTGGGGGCCTGGGACAGCCTGTCATCGTGTCTCCAGCCTGTCGCAAAAACGATATATGTTTTTATGTATTTCCACGTGAGGACAGCAAGCACACAAACACTGTGTGTCCGTCAAAACACAGTACGTGTCCTGCAATTGTGGTGTCAAGGACCAGAGTTGTCAACAGCCGCTGCTGTTGGCAGCCAGCCACGCCCCCGTCCATTCAGTGCACAGACTAAAGCCCCTTTCACACCGGGACTGCTCCTAGTTATGTCGTGCATCATTATGAGGCCGCTGCATGGAAGCAACCTAGTGGTGAGACGATGCAGCTTGGCGCCACAACAGTGCGAGGGGCGCAAACAAAAATGAAACGTTAAATTTTTTTTTACGTCCTCTGCTCGATGCAGAATTAAACAGTTTCAGTGCAAGTCAGAGCAACAGGGCAGTACTCAGCGTGACTGGAAGCCACACACTCACAAGATGCAAATTTGTGTTTCCTGCTGTGTTCCATTGTTCCTGAAGTATAAATCACGCAGGATTGTTTTTATACCATGTACTCCATGCAGTAAAAACTACACGCTTAAAAAAAGACCACAGAAAAAAAATGCTGATTGCAGCTGCTGCTCCTCTTTGTGTGGAGCTGTCTGGTGAAGAAAGGCACTGTGAAGCAGCTTCTTCTCTCACAAATGTGTTTAAATAAAATCCATGAAAGTCCTGCTCACAGACTGATTGCCAGAGACATCCACTAAAAAGTCGGGACATCACCAGTCCACTCACGGACACTTCGTTCACGCGTGCACATGTGAACAATTAAAAGAAAAAAATACTGTGTGGCTGCAGGAAGTTAGTTCCTTGCTCTCTCCTCAAACTCTCTCATCACAGTTAAAAAAAGGACATAAGTCCTGCTCACAGACTGACTGCCAGAGACAGGACATGTCCACATGAAGTAGAACTCCAGACATCTCCACATTTACTCACGGACGGTTCGTTCACACGCACATGCATCTCGCGGTCAAAGGACGAAAGATAAACTATAACAGAACTCAGAGCGCAGACCTGCAGCTCAGCACAAGAACAAATATAAACTGGAAGAGAACCTGCAGTTGCGTCCTCACCTCCTCTCTGCCTCCTGCTGAGCACACCTGACGCATAAATTCCTGCGTTGTCATGACACAACAGGAAGCAACTGGGAGCAGCCCCGGTGTGAAAGGGGCTCAAGGTGTCACTCTGTCTTTCAACCGCTGGTGCGTGCAAATAGTTGTAGCAACAGGTGTACGATGCGTTGGAGGCAGCTACGATTTTACATGTATTGCATACGATTCCTGCTTCATGCGCAATATTACCACATTCATACTATGTCTGAAGGGGCCCTTAAATAAAGCATGTGTTTCTCACAGTGAGTCATTGCTTTGAAATCCTCACAACACCAGTTACCATTGTTTCAAAATGCTTGGAACTACATAAACCTACCATTTCACAAAAAGATTAAATTTTTTAAATTCCCCTAACACAATATGAAACTTACTTAAAAAAATGAGTCACTGTTTTTCAAAACACTTGAAACACAAAATTAAATACTTTCTTCAGAAAATGATTGTTTCAAAACAATTATTATTCACTTTTTCAAAACACCCGAAACAGTAAGTGAGACAATTTTGTTTGAAGCATTACAGTGGAGACATCCAGGACAGTACTAACATCATACCAGGACCAGAATGAACAAAAACTATTTTTAATTTCACCATTCCAATTAGATGATTTTGTTTTGTTCCCAAAACTTAACAAGTGCTAATTATACATATTGGGTTCAAACTTTAAAATAGCTGGTTTGATTCACTAAAAATCTAAATATTTATATTTAATATCAATTATAAACCCTTAGAGTGAAGAATATTTGAAAACGTCATGTAATAATCTGCCATTGGTTTTTAAGGTTTAAAGATATAAAGACAAATGTGTTGAGTAATGAGAAAGCTTGTGTATGATGATGGCACCCTGTGAAGGGCAACACAGTCAACATCATTTGCAAGAAGCGTAATAACTCATACTATTTTTTTGTTTTGTTTTTTGTTGGAGATCTGCTGAGTAGTAGTTTTGTGTGTAGTCTGAAAGCAGAGAGCCAGCTGACATGACCGCAGCAAAGCATTACAAAAACATCCTGGACACAAAGTGTTTGAACAGCTGGCCTTCATCTCTCCAGGCATCTCCACCAGACCTCCATCTACAGGTCCATCTGCCACCCAGTCAACTGCGGTTAGGATTTGTCACATTTTTGACAAACTGTCAGCTGGTATGTTTGGCAGAAACACGAGTTACAGTGCATCCGGAAAGCATTCACAGCGCTTCACTTTTTCCGCATTTTGTTATGTTACAGCCTTATTATCTGCAGTGTACAAATAATCAGATCTCCATCACAGTGAATTCAGAGAATACAGGAAGGGGATAAGATTAGGCTCCAGCCAACCATGTTCAAGGCTGTAGGAATGTGCACAATTGAAGAACTTCCAACTGTGCTCATTATTTGCATATTTCCTGGCCCTGCGCAAGCGCACATCAGAGTAGACGCATGCTGACACAAGTATTTCTGCAAATACATTTCAACCACATCTTCAAAATATTTTTGAAGTTCTTCAAGTGTAAAGTGTTTTTGACTGGGCGTAAAAGACAGAAAGTGATGTTTTTCAGTTTTGGCGGCTCGCGCTCCAAGCTGCAGATTAAGCCCTGAGAGAGGCAAGCTGCTGTGGAGCAGAGATAAGGCTTCATCTGCCAGCACCTCATCAATTCTGTTTGTGTTTGACTAGGTTTGCGTGTGCGTGTGTTCCTACTCAAGACCTGCTGACATGAGCGGTTCTCAGGCCCCCGGCCATGAAATCTGAGCTACACTAAACATCCGACAGACTGGAAGTCCAAGTGTGCAAAAGCAAACGCATTTTTCTGAATACAAAAAAAAAAGAAAGAAGTCATGCTGCTCAGTCACATGATGTAAACAATTCAGTTTCACACATCCTTTCTGTGCTATCTGTTAAATGCTCCTCCTACATCCTGTTGAAGTCATGAGCCGCAACTTCGCAGCAGCCGTGTACTCACACTGTTGGTTTTCAACCTCCACCACCCGCAGTCTCGCACTGTGACCATCTACGTAGCACAAAGCACCTAGAACTGCAAAAAATTTTAAACTTTCACAAATAAAAAAATAAAGAAAAATGCTTACATGCACTTGCATGTTATCATCCTTCTCTTTACAACAGCTATCAATCTACACTCAATGTGTCACTCCGGCTGAAGAAAGGAGAAAACACTGAAGGTTTGGGAACGACTTTAACAAAGATGGACAGAATCCTATAATGAAGGACCTCACAGATGTTGACAGGGTACCCTAACCACTTGTTCTTCTTATGCTGCATTCACACCGGGCGTGACGTGAGCGACAGCAGCTACAGGTTGCCATGTAATCCCTATGGAACAACGCATTTTGGCACCAAGTCACACAGCGTGACGCGATGGATGCGAATGACGCGACGCGAGTGAAGCGATTTTGAGCGATTAGCACGTTTGTGGCGCGATATTGTGTCGCATCACGTCGCGTTGCCCTCCTCCCCAAATTGAAAAATCTGAACTTTTTCATCTCGTCGCGCCGCAATGTCCAATCATGGACTGAATATGTAGTGACGTGGAGATGTCTGGAGCAGGACTTATGTCTCTTTTGTCCTTTATTTCACAATTATGACAGAGTTTTTGGAGTGAGCAGCAGTCCTGCAGCAGGAGGAGCGGAGTTTCTTTTTCTTTTTATCTTACGTGCGCGAGCGAGCGAATCGTCCATGGAGATTATTTTACTTATTAACTACACAGATGTATAATAAAACAAATGTTGACTGGTTTCTAAACACAATTATGACAGAGGTATTGGACCGAGCAGCAGCCCCGCAGCAGCGGGAGCGGAGTTTCTTTTTATTGTTATTTTACGTGCGCACGCAAGCGAATCGTCCATGGATATTATTTTACTTATTAACTACACAGATGTATAATAAAACAAATGGTGACTGGTTTCTAAACATAATTATGACAGAGTTTTTTGGGAAAGTGCGAGGAGCAGCCCTGCAGCAAGCAGCGGAGTTTCTTTTTTTTTCTTTTTACATGCGCGTGTGAGCGAATCATCTGTGGAGAATATTTTATTAATTAACTACACAGATGTATAATAAAACAAATGGTGACTGGTTTCTAAACACAATTATGACAGAGGTGTTGGACCGAGCAGCAGCCCCGCAGCAGCGGGAGCGGAGTTTCTTTTTATTGTTATTTTACGTGCGCACGCAAGCGAATCGTCCATGGATATTATTTTACTTATTAACTACACAGATGTATAATAAAACAAATGGTGACTGGTTTCTAAACATAATTATGACAGAGTTTTTTGGGAAAGTGCGAGGAGCAGCCCTGCAGCAAGCAGCGGAGTTTTTTTTTTTTTCTTTTTACATGCGCGTGTGAGCGAATCGTCTGTGGAGAATATTTTATTAATTAACTACACAGATGTATAATAAAACAAATGGTAACTGGTTTCTAAACACAATTATGACAAAGTTTTTGGGGGAAGAGCGAGCTGCAGCCCCGCAGCAGGCAGCAGAGTTTTTTTTTTTTTAATTGTTTACATGTGCGCGCGTGAATGGGACAGGAGGTCCTCAAACTGGGTCCCGCAGAGGCGGAAGGACCGCTGAAAGCAGCCGTCACCCAGACGCAGCTCCTACAGCAAATAATGATACTCCCTGAATTGGGAACATCTCATGACGTTTGTCAGTTTTCCACAACAACTCGCTCTGTGTGATCAAGGTCTGTCATGTTAACTTGACTGACAACCGGATCCGGCGAGCGGAATGGAAGCTCCTCCTATTTGATGACGCACCGGGGCGAATTTTCACAGCAAAAGCAGAGCGACACACCGGGCAAAGGAGGCACGTCCGTCGCCATGCGACCCCCTTGAATTTGTAGTGTCTGATCGTGCCCGGTGTGAACGCAGCATTACAGTTCTTTGCACTGCAAATAGGAGAGTCTGTCACAGAACCAGTCAAATCTGAGGCTGTGTGAAGTAAAAGCCAGACTTTAAAGGGGTCATAATGCGCAAAACTGGTTTTATCTACACTTTACAGTAAAAATATGCCTGATGTTTCATGTAAAACATTTGGAAAGCCTCTCAGTTTTAGGTCTTTGTGTGTAGAAACTACACCACTATACATTTACACTTGTTTTAAACTTCTGTGACATATACAACTCCAGACTCCTGCTTTCTCTGTGAGACATGAAAACTGTGCTGCTCAGCAGTCTGATTTGTGGGAGACAGCTGAACTGTTCAATAATATGGAGTTTCTGGAGCACAGACAGTTTTAAAGGCCTGCTACAGTGACTGGAAATGGATCTACATTCCTGTTGTACAACCCCGATTCCAATGAAGTTGGGACGTTGTGTAAAATGTAAATAAAAACAGAATACAATGATTTGCAAATCCTCTTCAAACTATATTCAATTGAATACACCATAAAGACAAGATATTTAATGTTCAAACTGATAAACTTTATTGTTTTTGTTGCAAATATTTGCTCATTTTGAAATGGATGCCTGCAACACGTTTCAAAAAAGCTGGCACAGTGGTATGTTTACCACTGTGTTACATCACCTTTCCTTCTAACAACACTCAATAAGCATTTGGGAACTGACACCACTAATTGTTGAAGCTTTGTAGATGGAATTCTTACCTATTCTTGCTTGATATATAGCTTCAGTTGTTCAACAGTCCAGGGTCTCCATTGTTGTATTTTGCGCTTCATAATGTGCCACACATTTTCAATGGGCGACAGGTCTGGACTGCAGGCAGGCCATTCTAGTACCCGCACTCTTTTACTACGAAGCCACGCTGTTGTACCACGTGCAGAATGTGGCTTGGCATTGTCTTGCTGAAATAAGCAGGGATGTCCCTGAAAAAGACGTTGCTTGGATGGCAGCATGTTATGGATTTGATCCCAAACACCTGGATTAGACTCCAATGCAGGGAGGCTGAATGGATAAAGAAAACCAGATTTATTGTACAAGGATGGTACAAGAACAAAGGCTATGTGAATGGTGAATACTGCTTGGGAGGTTTGCAGAATGGAGACCCGGCCTGCGTTGCGGTGGAAACCGGTGGTCGCAGCCCAAGTAGACCCGGTGTGCAGGTGGAGTTCCAAGGTGTGGAGTAGTGCGTGGTCCGTGGTCCAGGTGGCCCCCAGTGGAGCTGATGGAGAGCGGTGTCACTGCAGAGGAGGAGAAGCAGTATGAGGGTGGCTGTTCACAATTGCTCAGACCCAAATAGCACAGGTGTCAAGAACATGCAGATTGCCAATCAGAGAGTCCAGACATCACTGCGATGGAACGCAGACAGAAAGGTTCTATCCAGAAATAGAGAGGCCAGGTACCAGGTCGTGAACACTGAGTTTCTGGCGCCGATGAGATGTTGGACCAGGGTTTTTATGGAGGCAGGTTGATTGCAGACAGGTGTGCTCATCAGCTCCACAAGGAATGCCACCTGGAAGAGAGAGAGAGAGAGAGAGAGAGAGAGAGAGAGAGAGAGAGAGAGAGAGAGAGAGAGAGAGAGAGAGAAGAGAAGCAGGTACCAGGACGACACACAACAGTACACCCCCCCCCCATAGGGAGCCCCCAGGCGACCTACTGGGCTGATCAGGATGCTCCTGGTAGAAGTCCCAGAGGAGGGAAGGGTCCAAGATGAGGCTCCGCTTGACCCAGGAGCATTCTTCAGGCCCATAACCCTCCCAGTCCAACAGATATTGGAAACCCCGACCGCGCCGACGAACATCCAAGATCTTGTTGACCGTCCAGGCTGGACGACCGTCAACAATCCGGGCAGGAGGAGGCGGCGGAGCAGGTGGACACAGCGGGCTGGAGCAAACAGGCTTGAGTTGGGACACGTGGAAGACCGGGTGGATCTGCAGGGAACAAGGCAGACGGAGTTGCACAGAGGTAGGGCTGACCACCCGATCAACCACAAACCTACCAATGAAGCGAGAAGCAAGCTTGGGAGACACCGTCTGCAGAGGAATGTCTCGCGAAGAGAGCCACACCTCATGCCCAGGTTGGTAGACAGGGGTCGGGGTGCAGTGACAGCTGGCATGACGTTCCATCTTTCCTTAGCCAGCAGAAGGGTGGAACGGGCTGTCCTCCACACCCAACGGCAACGCCTGAGGTGGGCCTGAACTGACGGTACAGCAATGTCCGCTTCCTGTAGAGGGAACAGAGGAGGTTGATAGCCAAGCGACACTTCAAAAGGAGTAAGTCCAGTAGCTGAGGAGATCTGGGAATTGTGAGCATATTCAATCCAAGGAAGGTGGGTGCTCCATTCAGTCGGGTGGGAGGACGAGACACACCAAAGGGTGGATTCCAGGTCCTGGTTGGCCCGTTCCGCCTGACCATTGCTCTGTGGATGGTAACCGGAAGAGAGGCTTATCGAGGCCCCAAGCGCAGCACAGAAGCTCCTCCAGACCTGAGAGGTGAAATGTGGACCTTGGTCCAACACCACATCTGAGGGTATGCCAGGCAACCACACCACATGGTGGACTAGGAGGTCAGCAGTCTCCTGGGCCGTTGGAATCACCGGCAGAGTCACAAAGTATGCCGCCTTGGAAAACCGATCCACGATCGTGAGGACCACAGTGTTACCCTGGGATGGAGGCAGTCCTGTGACAAAGTCCAGGCACACGTGGGACGTGGTTGAAGAAACCCAGCAGGTGGACGATGGAGAGACTTGCCCCTGGCACAGATGGTACAAGCTTGAACATAGGCATGCACGTCCGCCCGGATTGCGGGCCACCAGAAGTGACGACGCACTAGGTCTACAGTTCAGGAAACCCCAGGATGGCAGGCGAGCTTGGAAGCATGGCAGAAGGTGAGGACTTCCGATCGGGCTTCTGGTGGAACGAAAAGCTGCCCGGGAGGTCCTCCTCCAGGATCCGGTGTCTGTCTAAAGCCTCTCGGACGACTCTCTCAACATCCCAGGTAAGGGCCCCCACGACCATGGAACGAGGCAGAATTGGGTCCGACGTGGAGGGAGGATCCGTGAGTTCGAACTGGTGGGATAAGGCGTCAGGTTTTCCGTTCTTGGTTCCAGGACGAAAGGTAAGCTTGAAATTGAAGCGTCCAAAAAACAAGGACCACCTGGACTGACGGGAATTGAGACGTTTGGCTGATTTGATGTATTTCAGGTTTTTGTGATCTGTCCAAACAGTGAATGGAACTGCGGCCCCCTCCAGCCAGTGTCTCCATTCTGCCAGAGCCTCCTTAACCACCAGGAGTTCCTGGTTCCCAACATCATAGTTCCTCTCCGCAGGAGTCAGCCGGCGGGAGAAGAAAGCACATGGATGGAGTTTGTTATGTGTGGCGGTCTGCTGAGACAGGACAGCACCAATACTGGAATCAGAGGCATCAACTTCCACTACATACTGGCGGTCCTGATCAGGTTGGAGCAAGATAGGGGCTATGGAGAACCGGTGTTTAAGGTCCCGGAAGGCTCTGTCAGCTGAGGCCTCCGCAGCGAGAACCCAGAAGTCAATTGCATACTCTGCAGTGCTCCGCTGCTCTTGCCTCAGGGACAATAACTGCTGGGAAACTGAGTGGCTACACTGGGGGTGATCAAAAACTAACCAAAACTCTTTGGAAAAAAGTGAAAAGGAGTGAAGCAGAAGGGATTCTGTACTCCAGAGGGCGGTAGCCCACTTGAGGGCCTCCCCCGGAGCAATTGATGACATAATATATTTCACTGAGGTCGGTGGAATACTGAGAAGGACACTGGGAGAAAACAAAGGAACACTGCATGAGAAAGGAAGAGCATGTATCAACATCACTGGAATATGGTTCTGGATGACAGATAAACGGTTCGGGGACTAAACTGGGGGATGCAGAGGCCTGTAAGAGTTGAACTGGAATGGAAACCGGAGCAGGAGGCGGAACCGAGGTAAGCTTCTCAACTGTAGCAGGTAATGAGGACAGTATGGTGTGTGTGTGTGAAACCTGTTGGGAGAGGTCCTGAACATGATCCGACAGTTGTTGTTGTTGCTGACCCAGGAAGGCACCCTGGGTGGAAAGGGCCTGTTGTAGTTTGTCTGACCCTGCGGAGTCCATGATGTTGGCCAGAAACTTCTGTTATGGATTTGATCCCAAACACCTGGATTAGACTCCAATGCAGGGAGGCTGAATGGATAAAGAAAACCAGATTTATAGTACAAGAATGGTACAAGAACAAAGGCTGTGTGAATGGTGAAAACTTCTTGGGAGGTTTGCAGAATGGAGACCTGGCCCGCGTTGCGGTGAAACCGGTGATCCCAGCCCAAGTAGACCCGGTGTGCAGGTGGAGTTCCAAGGTGTGGAGTAGTGCGTGGCTCGTGGTCCAGGTGGTCCCCAGTGGAGCTGACGGAGAGCGGTGTGTGTGTGTGTGTGTGAAACCTGTTGGGAGAGGTCCTGAACATGATCCGACAGTTGTTGTTGTTGCTGACCCAGGAAGGTGCCCTGGGTGGAAAGGGCCTGTTGTAGTTTGTAGTGTGGAGTAGTGCATGGTCTGTGGTCCAGGTGGTCCCCAGTGGAGCTGACAGAGAGCGGTGTCACTGCAGAGGAGAAGAAACAGTATGAGGGTGGCTGTTCACAATTGCTCAGACCCAAATAGCACAGGTGTCAAGAACATGCAGATTGCCAAACAGAGAGTCCAGACATCACTGAGACGGAACACAGACAGAAAGGTTCTATCCAGAAATAGAGAGGCCAGGTACCAGGTTGTGAACACTGAGTTTCTGGCACCGATGAGCTGTTGGACCAGGGTTTTTATGGAGGCAGGTTGATTGCAGACAGGTGTGCTCATCAGCTCCACAAGGAATGCCACCTGGAAGAGACAGAGAGAGTGAAAGAGCAGAGGAGCAGGTACCAGGACGACACACAACACAGCATGTGTTGCTCCAAAACCTGGATGTACCTTTCAGCATTGATGGTGCCATCACAGATGTGTAAGTTGCCCATGCCATGGGCACTAACACACCCCCATACCATCACAGATGCTGGCTTTTGAACTTTGCGCTGGTAACAATCTGGATGGTGTTCTTCCTCTTTTGTCCAGAGGACACAACGTCCATGATTTCCAAAAACAATTTGAAAGGTGGACTCATCAGACCACAGCACACTTTTCCACTTTGTGTCTGTCGATTTCAAATGAACTCAGTTTAAGTAGTTTTTGTATTTCAGTTTATGGCTCAATTACTGCAGGAAATTGTGATCGCAATCCCTATCACCGCAAAAATGATTTTTTTGATTTTTTGTTTCGGGGGTCACTACAGCCTGAGGAGGTGATCCGAGCAGCTCTCGATGGTGTCCAGCGCCCGGCCCCGCTGGGTGTGTCCTGCTCCGGGGACGGTGTCAGCTGAGGAGTTTGACCAGGACTGTCCACCTGTCAAACTCACAGAGGACGGAAACCTCCCCCTCCGGTAAACGGCTCAATAATCTTAAGACAAACATTGTAGAAAAACAAACAACACTAGTTTCTAACCTCAGGAAAGTAGACACGAGCTACAACCTTATTTTTTATCCATATGAGCTATCCTCTGAGTTGGAAAAATAATATTGATCTGAACGAGCAGACGGCAGAGAAACGGAAGCGCAGGGACCGTCTACAAAGTGCAAAAATGAAAAGAGACACCAGAAAAATATTCAATAAATTCAGGTGTGGTGTCACTGAATTCACTGAACACAGTGTTCTGCTGGTTATACTACAGCACTCAGTTTGAAAAAATGTGCAAAAATTGAATCCTAGTGAATTAGGGAATTTTATTGCTCATTTTATGACTTATTTTAATGATAAAAAAAAAAATCACTAAAATTAAATTTTTGCACATTTTTCCAAACTGAGTGCTGTAGTATAACCAGCAGGACCCCACTGATGCATGTAGTGAATTTTGTGTCACTACAACATAAAACATTGACGCTATTGAAAATTTAAGCAATAGAAATTCTCCAAAGTTTTTCACAATGACATTTTTCCAAACTGAGTGCTGTAGTATAACCAGCAGGACTCCACTGATGTGTACAGTGAATTTGGTGACACCACACCTGAATTTATTAAACATTTTTCTGGTGTCTTGTTTTTGGACTTTGTAGACGGTCCCTATACCCTTCCGTTTTCTGCTCATTCAGATCAATATTATTTTTTTCCAGCTCAGATGACGGCTCATATGGATAAAAATAAGGCTGTAGCTCGTTGTCTACCTTCCTGAGGTTAGAAACTAGTGTTATTTGTTTTTCTACAATGTTTATTTTAAGATTATTGTGTAATTTACCGGAGGGGGAGGTTTCTGTCCTCTGTGAGTTTGACAGGTGGACCGTCCCAGTCAAACTCCTCACCTGACACTGTCCCCGGAGCGGGACACACCCAGTGGGTGATGGGCGCTTGACACCATCGAAAGCTTCTGGGATCACCTCCTCAGGCTGTAGTGACCCCCGCAAAAAAATAAATAAATAATTTTTGTGGTGATAGGGTTTGTGATCAAGATTTCCTGCAGTAATTGAGCCTTAAACTGAAATCCATAAACTACTTAAACTGAAAAAAAAAACACATAATATTATGAATGACATTCATGTTTTGTGAGACCCCCGTTCACACTTTGTGAGACTCGCATTCATATGTTGGGAGATTTTTTTCAGTATTCATGTTTTGCAATTAATGGTTTCCAGATAATTCATGATTTGCAGCTGATTCATGTTTTGGGGATTAATGAAGTATTCACAGTCCTTCACTTTTTCCACATGGTGGCCAAGTGGTTAATGCACTTGGTTTCAGTGCAGAAGGTTCCGGGTTCAAATCCCACCCCTGCCACATTTCTCCATGTAATGTGGAGTTGCATCAGGAAGGGCATCCGGCATAAAACCTGTGCCAATTCAATATGCAGATCCACCTTGGATTTGCTGTGGCGACCCCGAGTGCAAACAAGGGAGCAGCCGAAGGGACTTACTGTTGTTACAGCCTTATTCTAAAATGGATGAAATTCATTTTTTCTCCTCAAAATTCTACATGCAATAAGACTACAAAAGTAACAAATCACATACGTACTCACAGCCTTTGCCATGAATTTCAAAACTGAGCTCATGTGCATCCTTTTTCCACTGATCATCTTGAGATGTTTCTACACCTTAACTGGGGTTCACCTGGGGTAAATGCAGTTGATTGGACATGATTTGGAAAGGCACACACCTGTCTACATATAAGGTCCCACAGTTAACAGTGCATGTCATAGCACAAACCAAGCATGAAATCAAAGGAATTGTCTGTAGACCTCTGAGACAGAATTGTCTTGAGGAACAAATCTGGTGAAGGGTACAGAAACATTTCTGCTGCCTTAGAGGTCCGAATTGCGATTAAAGAGCATACTTTAAAACTAATTTATGAATTAAAAGAAAGAACTTGCTTTAAAAAATTATGAAAATTAAATACATACATTGAATCCGGAAAGTATACACAGCGCACATTTTATGTTACGACCTTATTCCAAAACAAATTAAATGAATTTCTTCCCCTCAAACTTGTACACACAATACTTCATAATGAAAATGTGGAAAAAGTTTTTTTTTTTTTTTACTTTTTCAAATTTATTAAAAATAAAAAACTAAGAAACCACATGTACATAAGTATTCACGGCCTTCATCATGAAGCTCGAAATTGAGCTCAGACGCATCCTGTTTCCACTGATCATCCTTCAGATGTTTCTACAACTTAACTGGAGTCCACCTGAGGTAAATTCAGTTGATTGACCATTATCTGGAAAGGCACACACCTGTCTACATCTAAGGTCCCACAGTTGACAGTGCATGTCAGAACACAAACCAAGCATGAAGTTAAAGGAATTGTCTGTAGACCTCCAAGACCGGATTGTCTCGAGGCACAAATCTGGGGAAGGGCACAGAAACACTTCTGCTGCTTTGAAGGGCCCAGTGAGCACAGCGGCCTCCATCATCTATAAATGGAAGAAGTTCAGATCCACCAGGACTCTTCCTAAAGTTGGCCGCCCATCTAAACTGAGTGATCAGGGGAGAAGAGCCCAGTCAGGGAGGTGACCAAGAACCCAATGGTCACTCTGTCAGAGCTCCGGCATTCCTCTGTGGAGAGAGGAGAACCTTCCAGAAGGACAACCATCTCTGCAGCAATCCACCAATGAGGCCTGTGTGGTAGAGTGTCCAGATGGAAGCCACTCCTTAATAAAAGGCACTTGGCAACCTGACTGGAGTTTGCCAAAAGGCACCTGAAGGACTCTAAGACCATGAGAAACAAAATTCTCTGGTCTGATGAGACAAAGATTGAACTCTTTGGTGTGAATGGCAGGCATCATGTTTGCACCATCCCTACAGAGAAGCATGATGGCGGCAGCATCATGCTCTGAGGATGTTTCTCAGTGCCAGGGACCGGGAGACTAGTCAGGATTGAGGGAAAGATGAATGCAGCAATGTAGAGACATCCTGGATGAAAACCTGCTCCAGAGCGCTCTGAACCTCAGACTGGGGCGACGGTTCATCCTTCAGCAGGACAATGACCCAAAGCACACAGACAAGATATCAAAGGAGTGGCTTCAGGACAACTCTGTGTATGTCCTTGAGTGGCCCAGCCAGAGACCAGACCTGAATCCGGTTAACTGTCCCCCCCATAAGAATGTCAGTTATCTGCCCAAGGCTAAAAGCTTCACGAGAGACGTCTGGCCTTATTCTCACACAAGCTTTTAGCAATAACAATGTTGTCAAAATGCAAGCATGAAACACGATATACGAGGTCTATTAGAAAAGTATCCGACCTTATTATTTTTTCAAAAACCATATGGATTTGAATCACGTGTGATTACATCAGACATGCTTGAACCCTCGTGGGCATGTGAGAGTTTTTTCACGCCTGTCGGTTACGTCATTCGCCTGTGGGCAGTCTTTGAGTGAGGAGTGGTCCACCCGCTCGTCGATTTTTTCATTGTTTAGGAATGGCTCAGAGACTGTTGCTTTGTTTGATAAAAATTTTTTCAAAACTGTAAGGCATAACTGAGTGGACACCATTCAATAAATTCAGCTGGTTTTCGGTAAAAAATTTTAACGGCTGATGAGAGATTTTGGTCTGGTAGTGTCGCTTTAAGGACAGTCCACGGCGCCTGAGGGCGATCTGCGCTTCGAGGGGGCAGCATCTCGCCGTTTCAAGTTGAAAACTTCCACATTTCAGGCTCTGTTGACGCAGTAAGTCGTCAGAGAACAGAGAACTTTCAGAAGAAGTCGGCATGAGGAGTTTATTCGGACATTCCATTGTTAACGGTCATTTTGTAATGAAAGAACGTGCGGGCAGAGTCGCATGTCGGGCTGGACCCGACCGCGGGGGGTCGTTGCAGGAAAAACACCTCAGTTGGAAATCTTAACGGGCAAATTGGAACATGCCCAAGCTGTTAAACAATTTCTCAGTTACTCACTTGTTGAAAGCCATTAAAAGCCGCCTGAATTCTACAAATGGTTTTCAACACGGAGGTGTTTTTCCTGTCGCGGCGCACACAGATTTGCCGAATCGTCACGGAAACGACTCGGCGAATTTGCGCGTACGTCTTTCATTAAAAAAATGTCCTTAAACAGTGGAATGTCCGCATAAATTCCTCATGCCGGCCTCTTCTGAATCTTCTCTGTTCTCTCATGATGTCCTGGGTGAATTAAGCCTTAAATTAGGATGTTTTAAGATCGAAACAGGCCGACGACAGCGCCTGGAAGCGCTGCAGGACGTCCCGCTCCGTGGGAAGTCCTTACACCGACAGAAACACCCCATAATCTCTCATCAGCCGTTAAACTTTTCACAGAAAACCATCTTAATTTCTCGAATAGTGTCCACTCGGATATTCTTTTCTTCTTTCTTTCTTTTTAATATTTATTTCATTCATTTAAAAGAAAAACAGAAAAGCAAAAAACAAAAGCACCACAATACCAGAATGAAGTGACAAGCAAATAAACAACTAATTTCTCAGACATATTTTAGGATGCATCACCTTATTTTCATATAATTTTTAGCTGCAAACTTTCATATATTTTTGAGAAACCAGATGAACAAAAGTAGTCAGATGCCAAATATTATTTGCTACATTTACATAAACGTTACACTCCATAAATAACCACCGGGCACTCAACGAGTGCATACCTCTGCCAACACTACATATTGATTAAAACTTATTGTGGATCTTGGATCTAAAATATGTTGTGGATCAAATTCTAAATAAAACCCTTCATTTTCTGGGACATAATCCATCTGCTCACCAAATTTCATCAACATCCTTTCACAATGTTTTGAGTTATATGTTGCCATATGCTAGACATTCTTCTGGACATCAGTTCCGAAAATATATTCTTGATTACTCCCAAAATATAATCACTTATATCCTGGAGCATAATCTATCTACTCACCAGATTTCAGTGACGTCTGTTCATTGCTTTTCGAGTTATCCTGCTAATAGTCAAACAAACACCAGTGAAAACATTACATCCTTGCCGGAGGCAATAAAATCTCCCATGTAAGTTGACTCTCAGAAATAAAGCCAATTTCCAAAACAATGATGACAGAAATCCTTGTCAGCTTCTTAGGTTGCAGCAGCATTTCACAACACATCATTTCTGTTTTTGATAACACACACACCCATCAATTTCTATGTTATACTAGACATTCACATTAAATTCACAGCTATCACAGTCCATTCGCCTCTTGTCCACAGAGGACAGACCAGCTCTCCCACAAATCCAAACCCAGAAACACACATCTGCTCACCTGGTGCTGACAGTAACTCTCCTTTGTCAAGCCTCCATTTCTCAATCTTTCTGAGAAAACAACAGGAAGTGCAATAGGAAGTACAATGTGCATGTGGCCGTATTGCATCGTCAACAGCCTCCACATGAATTAATGTCATATACATGCTGCTGTGGTGCAACCATGACACGAGCAGCTCTCATGAAACTCCTGATCCTCTTGATCCTCGCCTTCATCATCTGCCTCCCAGAATTCTTCACGCTATACCGAGGTAGGTCAGCCGTGTTTCTTCTGTGTGTCTCTGTCATCATCCACGTGCTTCATGTGCTTCACCGTCACAACAGCTAAAGCACGGCCAAGAAAGAAGTACTCGCTTTAGCTCTGTTTTTCTCAGGCTTTGTTGAACGCTAAATGAACCTGGGAAAAATTCACCTTTAAAAGAACTGAACTTGTTTTTTGCCTTTGCTTTTTTCTTTACTCACACTCAGCCTGACTGAAAACTCACACCAAATATAACCCCATATCAGGCTGACTGACAGCTGCCTTTGAAAAGATTAAAGTATTGTCTTTCTTTGAAAAGCTCGCCTTCTTTTCAAGAGATTTGCAGGTAAACACATTTGCCATCAGCGGTTTCAATATGCCCACACAGGGGGCGTGGGTAGGTGGGTTTCAAAAAATAATACCATGAATAGTTTTACTTATTTGTGATCAACATACAATATATATATATTTTTTTTACTTATAGATATTTGGCACAACCACACTTGGCCTTTCTGATTCTGAATGATTTCTGCTCAAGCTAACGCCTGCTCAGTTTTCAAGGAACATGGCACGTAGGTTGTTCTAGTGGTCTATAGGAGATCGAGCCACAGTCTTCTTGTGGATTTGAAGTCTCTCAGCTTCGTTCTCTTTCTGGAATCCCAAACTGACTTGGGGATAATGAGACGACATTATTTCTTCCAGGACTCCTTGTTCATTCTGACTTTGGCTGCACGTTTGGGTTACAGCTGTACTTCAGAACAAAGTTGGGACTGACGAGACACTTCAGTGATGTATCGTATGACAGATAGCTATCTGAGATCATTAAATGTCTCCAACATGCTTCACTGTCACGAGCAGACACTCATTCTTGTACTTGCTCTCCAACTCTGTCATTTTTGTCATCCTTGAAGACCCTATACGTGCAGACCTTTCGGGACTGTAGACTGTTGTAGCAGGGACCTACTGGGTTCTTCTGAAGTACTCAGGCAGCACACCTGGAAACACCTGTCTATCTGTGACAGATTCTGTTGATGCAGTCAAACCACCTTGCTTATGTTTTGCTGCTGTGCTCGTTCTTGCCATGGCGTAAAGTAAAACAGTCTTTAGAAACCACGTCTTGCTCGCAGAGCTCTTCCTCATTTTGCTTTATCCCTCCAACACAGTTGTTTCTGTTTTAATCAATGATTATGTTTCAACCTACATACTGTATTTAGCTGGTGTATGCGAGCACCTTGTAGGCATAATTGTTACATAATACTCTGAATAATATGCCAATAAAATGTTTAATTTAGATAAAAGGAGGTTACACCAAATACTGATTCGATTTGGGGGGGGGGGGGGGGTGTTGTCATCAATACAAAAGAGTTATTTTGAGATCTAGGTCTGATTTTTATTTTATTTTTTTACTTTCACATCAGCTTTCTCACATTCTACTTTTTCCACTGACAAATCTTTTTTTTTTTGTTTCTTCTTATCCCTTCAGTATCCAGCGTTAGCTTTATCTGTCAGCCTCATCGACATTGTGCACGAGGAGATGAGATGAGAAAAAGGGAGGATGAAAAGGCTGGGGATGCAAAGGCTAAGAGAAAACCCGTGTGTGACTCCTCTCAGACGCCTGGCAGTGAACGGTGGGAACAGGCCTGTATCCACGGGAATCAAAGCAACGTGACAGATGCTGCTTCAGATTCCAGAAGTGGCAGCCAAGATCCTGTCCTAAACTGGTACATGTGTGAAACTGATCAAAACAGCACAGGATTACACAGCAACATATCAGGTATTGTGTATCCAGCACACTTTTGTAGTCATCTTTGTTATTCCTTCCATCCATCCATCCATCTCTCTGCAGCTCTAAAGGAACATGTGGAAGTCTCAGTGCGACTTCTACTCAGACGAGGTATTTCATTCAATCTCACCTTGTATGGCCGGAGTAACCACAGTGACCTGTACCTTGTACCATCTGAAGATGAAGAGGAAGAGGAGAAACGGGAGGAGGATGCTTTCTACTGCTGTCTTCCTATCCCGCCCACTTCAGAAACAGCCAACCACAGCCGATGCCTCCTTTGGCTTGCCAATCAAACTGTTTTGGTTGCAACCGGAAAGGAAAAGCTGTCATGGAAACCGACACAAAAAGGTTGGTGTCACAATGAATGAATGACAGATGTCTTTTTGTGTGTGTGTGTGTGTGTGTGTGTGTGTTTATTCCCAAGTGTAAGGTCATTCTTAGATTAGAAAACAAGTGATGGCCTGGAGGAATTGTGACAAGAGGATACTTGATTCAACAGCCTTTGAGCAAGGCCCTTAATCCCAAAGTTGCTCCTGGTGTGCAGTTTGGGTGCCATGAATGGCAGCACCTTTGACACTGGTGTGACTGGGTGAATGTGAGACATCACTGTAAAGACCTTTGAATGTCTGGATCCAATGGAAATACAGTCCATATACTATTTACAGTGGACAGAATAAATCACAGAAACAAAACACAATTTGGCTGCTATTGATTCTGTTCTAGGTAAATTAAAATTTTATTCTGTTGCCTGTCAGGCTTCATTACTGAACTGATAAATCAGTCACATCTATTTTTTTTAATTAACCTCTTAGGTTACGTATAGCTGTAGTTTAATGTCAAACATGTTCTAAATCCCACAATTTTATGACTTTGAATTTTAAAATTCAAAATTTTGGTCTGAAATGGCTTATTTTACAGTTCTGTGACATATGTAAGGGCCCGTTCACACATAGCACGAATGAGGCAGGTGTCGCTCAAATTA
The DNA here is from genome assembly GCF_902500255.1 of Thalassophryne amazonica. NCBI lineage: Eukaryota > Metazoa > Chordata > Actinopteri > Batrachoidiformes > Batrachoididae > Thalassophryne > Thalassophryne amazonica. Next base: position 72,089,159 of record NC_047117.1, on the reverse strand, counting down.
CAGGTGCCACAGACGAACATCCAATACCACTTGAGGAGCACTTAGGAAATGTGGGGCCATTCGCGCAGCCAGCATGAAAATAGGGAGCACGCGACCACTTTCGAGCTGGCTGTGAAATTTGTTTAAGTGTGCCACGACTGGTGTTGCCAAGCAATGCACATGTGGCGTGCGTGTGTTTCACACCCCCCACTCTTCCCCCGCAACAGATGTGGCATGTGTGTGTTTTGCACCCCCCCAACCAAAACACATGTGCCGTGTGTGTGTTTCGCACCCCACAACACATGTGGCATGCAGTGGGGGAGCACACTTGCATGAAAGTGGGGGGGTACGTGTCTGCCAATAGCAGTAGCTGTTGAGATCTCTGGTGCTGGACATCACAGCTTGTGAACATGTATCATGTTTTGAAGGACATGACCTTACAACTGTCCACCGTGATGGGCGTGTGTGTGCTTGCTGTACTCATGTGGAAATACATAACAACATACTGCTTTTGCGATGGGGTGGACTGAGTGCACAGCACAAACATTGACAGGCTGTTCCAGGTGAAACAGGCCTTCAGATCATGTGAACACGCAGCAGGCAATCTGAGTGTCACATCACCCACGTGAGTTACGTTCTATATGACGCGGTGTCTGACCTGTGGCGCGATGCTCACAGGATACGCATGTTGGGCCGGGCCCATGTGCATGTCCACCTAGCGTTTGAAAAGCATTTAGATTAGATTAGATAGAACTTGGGAAGACTCCCTCAGGGAAACTGATGTTCCAGCAGCATTGTATAGCAGCACACAGGGTAAGAAGCACACAGAGTATCAAAAGTGAAAGCCAAAAACAGTTTGCAAATATAAATGCACAAATATAAATACCAGAAATAGTTCTCGCTGGTTTACTGGCTACTACTGTTCCTCTCCTTCCTGTCCTCTGTCTCCCTGTTACTCCTCCTCCTCCTGGGTGTGGAGTTGTACAGTCTGATGGCCTGAGGGACAAAGGCGCTTTTCAGTCTGTTGGTCCTGCACTTGGGAAGGAGCAGTCTGTGGCTGAAGAGGCTCCTCTGGCTGCTGATGGTGGTGTGCAGAGGGTGACTGGCATCATTCATAATGTCCAGCAGTTTGTTCTGAGTTAGGCTAGGAATGTTTAGAAACAGAAGCAAATATGAATGAAGAAGTACACTGCGCCACCATCAGCTGGGCAGTTGTAAAGACATGCAAAGACCAAGAAGGGTAATAATGTGACCTGAACATGGAGTTGTCTGCAGGATGAATCACTCCAGCGTTAATGATTTTTGGATACACATATTTACATGTCTTTTTGCTATGCAGTGACCTGTATCAGATGACTGATAAGGTGTACAATTTAAAACGTCTCAATCAACTGTATCTCTAAAACTGTATTCATTTTAGCACACACGGTTTCTCTCTATTCAGCTCTTCCACACTCAATGTTGAAAGTAAGTCATATTTTCCAGTGGAAAGCCATTTCACTGCCTGCCTCATTTACACCAGTGGCCCCCATTTTCTCCTCTCTTATTTCCTTTCTGGTACTTTCTGCTATAATTTGTTTGTGTCTTCGTCCCTAGAATGCTTATTTCACTTTTACTGCTGCATCACTCTGCAAATAGCACTTATGCTTCTTTACACAAAATGCCAAAAAAGTAACGAGCTACTTGTATAATGTAAAAATGGAAAGAAAATCTCCACAGCATGATGTCAATTTACCATCTTAGTAAAGCTGAATGGCTCTAAAAGTGATGATTTTGTAATATTACAATAAACAGTGTGTTCTTATCCAACACATTAAGTATTAAATAGTTTTATTTGTTCAGATAATGTTTGGAGATTTGTTTCGATATTGAGATTAAAGAGCATACTTTAAAACTCATTTATGAATTAAAGAAAGAACCTGCTTTTTAAAAAAATGAAAATAAAATACATACAGTGTATCCGGAAAGTTGTCACGTTACAGCCTTATTCCAAAATGGATGCAATTAATTTCATCCCCTCAAATGTCTACACACAATACCCCATAATGACAATGTTGAAAAAGTTTTATTTTTTCAAATTTATTAAAAATAAAAAACTAAGAAACCACATGTACATAAGTATTCACGGCCTTCACCATGAAGCTCGAAATTGAGCTCAGATGCATCCCATCTCCACTGATAATCCTTGAGATGTTTCTACAACTTAACTGGAGTCCACCTGAGGTAAATTCACTTGATTGACCATTATCTGGAAAGGCACACACCTGTCTACATATAAGGTCGCACAGTTGACAGTGCATGTCAGAACACAAATCAAGCATGAAGTTAAAGGAATTGTCTGTAGACCTCCAAGACAGGATTGTCTCGAGGCACAAATCTGGGGAAGGGCACAGAAACATTTCTGCTGCTTTGAAGGGCCCAGTGAGCACAGCGGCCTCCATCATCTATAAATGGAAGAAGTTCAGATCAACCAGGACTCTTCCTAAAGTTGGCCGCCCGTCTAAACTGAGTGATCAGGGGAGAAGAGCCTTAGTCAGGGAGGTGACCAAGAACCCAATAGTCACTCTGTCAGAGTTCCAGCATTCCTCTGTGGAGAGAGAAGAACCTTCAAGAAGGACAACAATCTCTGCAGCAATCCACCAATCAGGTCTGTATGGTAGAGTGGCCAGACAGAAGCCACTCTAGAAGGCACATGGCAGCCTGACTGGAGTTTGCCAAAAGGCACCTGAAGGACTCTCACACCATGAGAAACAAAATTCTCTGGTCTGATGAGACAAAGCTTGAACTCTTTGGTGTGAATGCCAGGTGTCATGTTTGGAGGAAACCAGGCATCATCCCTACAGTGAAGCATGGTGGTGGCAGCATCATGCTTCACTTTTCAGCGGCAGAAACTGGGAGACGAGTCAGGATTGAGGGAAAGATGAATGCGGCCTAAAGCACACAGCCAAGATATCAAAGGGGTCTCTTCAGGAAACTCTGTGAATGTCCTTGAGTGGCCCAGCCAGAGTCCAGCCCTGAATCTGACTGAACATCTCTGGAGAGATTTGAAAATGTCTGTGCACTGACACTCCCCATCCAACCTGATGGAGGTGTTGTGTGGGCCGCTGAAGAGGAGGTACTGCTGGCCCACCACCACCAGAGGGCGCTGCCGCCTCACAGGAGCAGCCGGGATGACAGCTGTCACTTATCACCGACGACAGCTGTCATCAATCACCAGATCTACAGAGGTATATCAGCAAGACGGCATCTCCACCTGATTGCCGAGATATCGCTCTACTAAGGAGGTAATATTCTCAGCTGACTGTGTTTGTTGACAGGAATATCTGTTACTTGTGTGAGTTGGACAGTATTCATTCTGTTCCTTTTTTCGACGAGAGGTGGAGGTGGTTTCCCACCATACGTGTTGCTGGGTGCACACGCACCCACTTCTAACTGTGTTTGCTCCTCGCCAGCAGTACCAGATCCGACACGCGAAGGCAGTGGCCACCTGGGAGTTCGGGACTTGGCGGCTCCGGTATTCCCGGGGTTCGGTGGCGGAGGAAATCGTGTGGTTCCGGTTCGACTTCGGACTGATGTCTCCTATCTTCGGGCCTGCCCACATGACATCTTGTATTTGACTTCATTCACTATTGTAATCTGTTGTTGTTGTGCATTTTCACAACAGTAAAGTGTTGTATTTGGCTTTATCCATTGTCCGTTCGTTTGCGCCCCCTGTTGTGGGTCCGTGCTCCTACACTTTCCCAACAGGATATCTCGGCCAACGTCATGGATCCCGAGGGGCGTCAACCGGCTGTTGAACGGCCAATGGAAGAACAGGGCACACAGGCGTCCGCAGGAGGAATGATCGGTGAGTTGCAGCGAATCCTCGCCGCTTTCACGGCTCGGATGGATTTAATGACCGAGCACAACGTCCTCCTTAACCGCAGGGTGGAGGCTCTCGCCGCGCAGGTGGAAGCGCGCCCTCAGGGCGATGCTGCGGCTCTCCCTCCTGCCGACCCTGTGCGAAACAATGACATTCCACAGGTCGTTCAACGACCCCTCCCACCATCCCCGGAAGCATACATAAGCCCGCCAGAGCCGTACGACGGTTGTGTGGAGACGTGCGCTGATTTCCTTATGCAGTGTTCGCTCGTCTTTGCACAACGTCCTGTTATGTACGCGACTGATGCTAGTAAAGTAGCTTATGTCATAAATTTGCTTCATGGTGAGGCACGCGCTTGGGCTACAGCGCTCTGGGAGCAGAATTCACGGCTCCTTCAGGTGTATGATGGGTTTGTGAGGGAGTTCAGAACAGTGTTCAATCACCCAAATAGAGGTGAGACCGCTTCAGCCGTGCTGCTGTCAATAAGACAGGGGCGCTGGAGTGCAGCTGCCTATGCAGTCGACTTCCGCATCGCGGCTGCAAGGTCCGGCTGGAATAGCACTGCCCTCCGCGCCGCCTTTGTAAACGGACTGTCACTGGTTCTAAAGGAGCACTTGGTGGCTAAGGACGAACCGCGGGATTTAGATGGGCTTATCAATCTCGTCATACGTTTAGACAATCGGTTAGAAGAACGCCGTCGGGAACGAGACGAAGGGCGTGACCGGGCACGCGTCGTCCCTCTCCCTTCCGGTTCCGACCGCGTTCCGCCCTCCCCACACTCCATGGCCCCTGCGCTCCGTGGGGTGACAGCTCCCCCTGCTGACGAAGCTATGGACACGAGCAGGGCCACATTTAGGGCACCAGATAGACAGAGGAGGCTGGCCCGCGGAGCGTGTTTTGTTTGTGGCTCGACAGAGCATCAGGTAAGAGACTGCCCCGAGCGGTTAAACGCCAACGCCCACCCCTAGAAACTGGGCTAGGGGTGGGCCGAGACATTCACGTGGGACACACCCACATTGCCACACGACTCCCAGTTACAATCCTTTATGAGGATTTAACCCTGAAGGCCCCAGCACTGGTGGACACGGGCTCTGAAGGGAATCTGTTAGACAGCAGATGGGCCAGGGAGATAGGGCTCCCTCTGGTGGCTCTTACCTCACCTGTGCAGGTACGGGCACTAGATGGCTCCCTCCTCCCTCCAATCACACACAGGACACCACCAGTAACTCTGGTGGTGTCAGGAAATCACCGGGAGGAGATTGAGTTTTTTGTAACTCCAACTACCTCCCGTGTGATTTTAGGGTTCCCTTGGATGTTAAAACACAATCCCCGGATCGATTGGCCGTCCGGGGTAGTGGTTCAGTGGAGCGAAACCTGCCATCGGGTATGTTTAGGTTCCTCGGTACCTCCCGGTTCCCAGGCTAAGGAAGAGGTCAGAGTCCCACCCAATCTAGGGACGGTGCCGGTGGAGTACCACGACCTTGTGGATGTGTTCAGCAAGGATCTGGCGCTCACCCTTCCCCCCCACCATCCGTACGATTGTGCCATTGACTTGGTTCCAGGCGGTGAGTTCCCGTCCAGCAGGCTGTACAACCTCTCACGGCCTGAGCGCGAATCAATGGAGACCTACATCCGGGACTCTTTAGCCGCCGGGTTGATCCGGAATTCCACCTCCCCAATGGGTGCAGGTTTCTTTTTTGTGGGTAAAAAAGATGGCAGACTTCGTCCATGCATTGATTACAGGGGACTGAACGAAATCACGGTTCGCAATCGATACCCGTTGCCCCTGTTGGATTCGGTGTTCACGCCCCTGCATGGAGCCCGAATATTCACCAAACTAGTTCTCAGAAATGCGTATCACCTGGTTCGGATCCGGAAGGGAGACGAGTGGAAGACGGCATTTAACACCCCCTTAGGTCACTTTGAGTACCTGGTCATGCCATTCGGTCTTACTAACGCCCCCGTGACGTTCCAAGCTTTGGTTAATGATGTCTTGCGGGATTTCCTGCACCGATTCGTCTTCGTGTATCTAGACGATATACTCATCTTTTCTCCGGATCCTGAGACCCATGTCCGACATGTACGTCAGGTCCTGCAGCGGTTGTTGGAGAACCGGCTGTTTGTGAAGGGCGAGAAGTGTGAGTTCCACCGCACATCTTTGTCCTTCCTGGGGTTTATCATCTCCTCCAACTCCGTCGCTCCTGATCCGGCCAAGGTTGCGGCGGTGAGAGACTGGCCCCAACCCACAAGCCATAGGAAGCTGCAACAGTTCCTCGGCTTTGCTAATTTCTACAGGAGGTTCATTAAGGGCTACAGTCAGGTAGTTAGCCCCCTGACAGCCCTGACCTCACCAAAAGTCCCCTTCACCTGGTCGGATCGTTGCGATGCCGCGTTCAAGGAGTTGAAATGGCGCTTCTCGTCTGCACCCGTTCTGGTGCAGCCCGATCCTAGCCGCCAGTTAGTGGTTGAAGTGGACGCCTCGGACTCAGGGATAGGAGCTGTGCTGTCCCAGAGCGGGAAGACCGATAAGGTCCTTCACCCGTGTGCCTATTTTTCCCGCAGGTTGACCCCGGCCGAACGGAACTATGACGTCGGCAATCGAGAACTCCTTGCGGTGAAAGAGGCTCTAGAAGAGTGGAGACATCTGTTGGAGGGAACGTCCGTGCCATTCGCGGTTTTCACTGACCACTGGAACCTGGAGTATATCAGGACCGCCAAGCGGCTGAATCCCAGGCAAGCCCGCTGGTCACTGTTCTTCGGCCGTTTTGACTTCCGGATCACCTACCGTCCCGGGACCAAAAACCAGAGATCGGATGCTTTGTCCCGGGTACATGAAGACGAAGTCAAAACGGAGTTGTCGGATCCACCGGAACCCATCATCCCGGAGTCCACTATCGTGGCCACCCTCACCTGGGACGTAGAGAGAACCGTCCGGGAGGCCCTGGCACGAAGCCCGGACCCCGGAACTGGACCGAAGAATAGACTTTACATCCCACCAGAAGCTAGGGCTGCAGTCCTGGACTTCTGTCACGGCTCTAAGCTCTCCTGTCATCCAGGGGTGCGCAGAACCGTGGCAGTTGTCCGGCAGCGCTTCTGGTGGGCGTCCCTAGAGGCCGACGTCCGGGAGTATATCCAGGCCTGTACCACCTGCGCCAGGGGCAAGGCCGACCATCGCAAGGCTTCGGGATTGTTACAGCCGCTGCCCGTGCCTCATCGCCCCTGGTCCCACATCGGCCTGGATTTTGTCACGGGCCTCCCGCCGTCCCAGGGCAACACCACCATTCTCACGATAGTGGACCGATTCTCCAAGGCGGCCCACTTCGTGGCCCTCCCGAAGCTCCCAACAGCCCAGGAGACAGCGGACCCCCTGGTCCACCACGTCGTCCGGCTGCATGGGATTCCAACAGACATTGTCTCAGATCGCGGTCCCCAGTTCTCCTCGCATGTCTGGAGGAGCTTCTGCCGGGAACTGGGGGCCACGGTCAGTCTCTCATCCGGGTATCATCCCCAAACCAACGGGCAAGCAGAACGGGCCAATCAAGAGATGGAGCAGACCCTGCGTTGCGTGACAGCCGCACACCCGGCGGCCTGGAGTACCCATCTGGCCTGGATCGAGTATGCCCACAACAGCCAAGTGTCGTCCGCCACCGGCCTCTCCCCTTTTGAGGTGTGTCTGGGGTATCAGCCCCCGTTGTTCCCGGTGGTTGAGGGAGAGGTCGGTGTGCCCTCGGTCCAGGCCCACCTGCGGAAGTGCCGTCGGGTGTGGCATGCCGCCCGTTCTGCTTTGCTGAGGGCCCGGATGACGACAAAGGCCCATGCAGACCGGCGGCGGACCCCGGCTCCTACGTATCGTCCTGGGCAGGAAGTGTGGTTGTCAACCAAGGACATTCCACTGCAAGTGGCCTCCCCAAAATTACAGGAACGGTACATAGGACCATTTAAGATTCTCAAGGTCATCAGTCCCGCCGCAGTGAGGCTTCAGCTTCCGGCCTCACTGCGGATCCATCCCGTGTTCCACGTGTCAAGAATTAAACCGCATCACACCTCACCCCTCTGCACTCCGGGTCCGACACCACCTCCTGCCCGGATCATCGATGGCAACCCGGCTTGGACAGTGCGCCGGCTTTTGGATGTCCGATGGATGGGCCGGGGCTTCCAGTATTTGGTGGACTGGGAGGGGTACGGCCCCGAAGAACGCTCCTGGGTGAAGAGGAGCTTCATCCTGGACCTGGCCCTCCTGGCTGACTTCTACCGCCGCCACCCGGACAAGCCCGGTCGGGCGACAGGAGGCGCCCGTTGAGGGGGGGGTCCTGTTGTGTGGGCCGCTGAAGAGGAGGTACTGCTGGCCCACCACCACCAGAGGGCGCCCTGCCTGGAGTGCGGGCTCCAGGCACCAGAGGGCGCTGCCGCCTCACAGGAGCAGCTGGGATGACAGCTGTCACTTATCACAGACGACAGCTGTCATCAATCACCAGATCTACAGAGGCATATCAGCAAGACGGCATCTCCACCTGATTGCCGAGATATCGCTCTACTAAGGAGGTAATATTCTCAGCTGACTGTGTTTGTTGACAGGAATATCTGTTACTTGTGTGAGTTGGACAGTATTCATTCTGTTCCTTTTTTCGACGAGAGGTGGAGGTGGTTTCCCACCATACGTGTTGCTGGGTGCACACGCACCCACTTCTAACTGTGTTTGCTCCTCGCCAGCAGTACCAGATCCGACACGCGAAGGCAGTGGCCACCTGGGAGTTCGGGACTTGGCGGCTCCGGTATTCCCGGGGTTCGGTGGCGGAGGAAATCGTGTGGTTCTGGTTCGACTTCGGACTGATGTCTCCTATCTTCGGGCCTGCCCACATGACATCTTGTATTTGACTTCATTCACTATTGTAATCTGTTGTTGTTGTGCATTTTCACAACAGTAAAGTGTTGTATTTGGCTTTATCCATTGTCCGTTCGTTTGCGCCCCCTGTTGTGGGTCCGTGCTCCTACACTTTCCCAACAGGAGGTGCTGCAAAGAGGAATGAGCAAAACTGCCCAAAGATACAGTAGTGTTCAGAATAATAGTAGTGCTATGTGACTAAAAAGATTAATCCAGGTTTTGAGTATATTTCTTATTGTTACATGGGAAACAAGGTACCAGTAGATTCAGTAGATTCTCACAAATCCAACAAGACCAAGCATTCATGATATACACACTCTTAAGGCTATGAAATTGGGCTATTAGTTAAAAAAAAAAGTAGAAAAGGGGGTGATCACAATAATAGTAGTGTGGCATTCAGTCAGTGACTTCGTCAATTTTGTGGAACAAACAGGTGTGAATCAGGTGTCCCCTATGTAAGGATGAAGTCAGCACCTGTTGAACATGCTTTTCTCTTTGAAAGCCTGAGGAAAATGGGACGTTCAAGACATTGTTCAGAAAAACAGCGTAGTTTGATTAAAAAGTTGATTGGAGAGGGGAAAACGTATACGCAGGTGCAAAAAAATATAGCCTGTTCATCTACAATGATCTCCAATGCTTTAAAATTGAAAAAAAAGAAAAAAAAAACAGAGACGCGTGGAAGAAAATGGAAAACAACCATCAAAATGGATAGAAGAATAACCAGAATGGCAAAGGCTCACCCATTGATCAGCTCCAGAATGATCAAAGACAGTCTGGAGTTACCTGTAAGTGCTGTGACAGTTAGAAGACGCCTGTGTGAAGCTAATTTATTTGCAAGAACCCCCCGCAAAGTCCCTCTGTTAAATAAAAGACATGTGCAGAAGAGGTTACAATTTGCCAAAGAACACATCAACTGGCCTAAAGAGAAATGGAGGAATATTTTGTGGACTGATGAGAGTAAAATTGTTCTTTTTGGGTCCAAGGGCTGCAGACAGTTTGTGAGACGACCCCCAAACTCTGAATTCAAGCCACAGTTCACAGTGAAGACAGTGAAGCATGGTGGTGCAAGCATCATGATATGGGCATGTTTCTCCTACTATGGTGTTGGGCCTATATATCGCATACCAGGTATCATGGATCAGTTTGGATATGTCAAAATACTTGAAGAGGTCATGTTGCCTTATGCTGAAGAGGACATGCCCTTGAAATGGGTGTTTCAACAAGACAATGACCCCAAGCACACTAGTAAACCAGCAAAATCTTGGTTCCAAACCAACAAAATTGATGCCTCACAGATGTGAAGACATCATGAAAAACTGTGGTTATACAACTAAATGCTAGTTTAGTGATTCACAGGATTGCTAAAAAAGCAGTTTGAACATAACAGTTCTGAGTTTGTAGCGTCAACATCAGACGCTACTATTATTGTGAACACCCCCTATTCTCTATTCAGTACCCAAACTTTTCCTCATCACTGCATCTTTCTCTTTATGGCTTTATTTCCTCTATAATTGCTGTCTCTTGCTCACTGCACACCAAATTCCTTTCGATGAATAATTTTTTGCAAGAAAAGAAAACATTTTTCTTTTACCCTTATTTCTCTCTGCTCCAGGCGAGTGGCGGTGTGCGTTCAGGGTGCTCTGGCTGGTTCTGCTGTGTGTTGTCCTCCTGGCTGTAGCCACCATTGTGCTGAGACACATCTACTGCAGTAAGATACATACGAACATCAGCACACACCTTATGTGGATTTTAAAGACATTATTTATACACAAAGTACAGGTGATGATCCTTTTCACATTCACAGGGTTGCACACATTCATACCTGTAATCTGTTTTGTTTTTTTTTTGTCTTTATTAGAACCAAGGATGCAACCTGTGAGTTACGACTTTGCTGCACAGCTTCTAAAAGGTAAAATACCATTTCTATTCTCTGATTTATCCCCTCAAAAAACTTTCTACTCCAGACTTTATTACCTCTGCTAAGCACGTTACACAATCACTGGTGTTTGTCAACAGAATTATTTAAAGGTTTTTAAGATAATCTATATGTAACTTGGTGGAATTAGAAGTCTTATTCAGATGAAGGATAGACTCAATTTGGGTGTTGATAAGAAGCTGGAGATTGATTTTGGGTCTTTATTTTAATATTTTAACATTTGACAATTTTCAGACATTTTAAGCAATGCCTTAAAGTAATTAAAAAAATCATTAATTAATTTTCTATATCCACTTAATCCAATCAAGCGTCACGGAGGGCTGGAGCCACCAGTCTATTGTAGGGCAATTCAATAATTAACAAATGGCATGTTGTGTAGATCTGTCACAGTGAAATGTATTTGTCGACAGGCATGACATGAATGGAAACATTATTGCATAATCCCAATTTGAATTTGAAAACTCAACAGAGAGAACGCATCTGAAACCATAATATTTTCTTCTCATTTTCAACATTATTTATTCAGTGGTTTTGATATTTTATGACAATGCAAATTTTATTTTGCTGGACCACTGAAATGGGAGGTGTGGAAACCACACACTGTAAGAAAGATGCCCCAGAAACAAGACCATCACAATGAAATCAGGTTATGTGTGTGTACGAGGTCTATTAGATAATAAACCGACCCTTTTATTTTTTTTTAACTATATGGATTTGAATGACGTGCGATTCCACCAATCATGCTTGAACCCTCGTGCGCATGCATGAGTTTTTTCACGCGTCTGTGACGTCATTTCCCTGTGGGCAGGTCTTGAGTGAGATGTGGTCTCGCCCTCTCGGCTGAATTCCTTTGTTTCACACGCTGCTCGAGACAGCGCGCATTGCTTTATCAACATTTTTTCTGGACCTGTGAGGAATATCCGAGTGGACACTATTCGAGAAATTAAGCTGGTTTTCGGTGAAAAGTTTAACGGCTGATGAGAGATTATGGGGTGTTTCTGTCGGTGTAAGGACTTCCCACAGAGCAGGACGTCGTGCAGCGCTTCCAGGCGCCGTCGTCGGCCTGTTTCGACCTGAAAACATCCTAATTTAAGGCTTAATTCACCCAGGACGTCGTGAGAGAACAGAGAAGATTCAGAAGAAGCCGGCATGAGGACTTTATGCGGACATTCCACTGTTTAAGGACATTTTTTAATGAAAGACGTGCGCGATCTAAAACTTTTTCCACATACACAATATCACCATTTCCCTCAAATATTGTTCACAAACCAGTCTAAATCTGTGATACTGAGCACTTCTCCTTTGCTGAGATAATCCATCCCACCTCACAGGTGTGCCATATCAAGATGCTGATTAGACACCATGATTAGTGCACAGGTGTGCCTTAGACTGTCCACAATAAAAGGAAGTTATGGTGTTATGGAAGCCCAAACTGCTTTGATAGTATCCTTCAGCTCTTCTGTATTGTTTGGTCTGGTGTCTGATCCTCCTCTTGACAATATCCCATAGATTCTCTTTGGGGTTCATGTTAGGCAAGTTAGCTGGCCAATCAAGTAAAGTAAGTTAAGTAATACCAGGGACAGCAAACCAGTTACTATTTGTTCCTGCACTGTGGGCATCTTAGCACCTCCATAAAGCTTGCCAGCTGATGAAGCATGAAGTGCTCTAAAATTTTGGCTTTGGACTTGATAAAATACAGTGGATCAACACAGGCAGATGACACAACACTCCAAATCATCACCAACTAGAAACTTCAAAATGGCAAGCTACTTGGATTCTGTGCCTCTCCACTCTTCCACCAGACTCTGGGAGCTTCATTTCCAAATGACATGCAAAATTTACTTTCATCTGAAAGGAGGACTTTGGACTGCTGAGCACTGGTTCTTTTTCTCCTTAAAATGCTTCTCACATGGTCTCCGGTTCACAAATACCTTGACACTAGAAATGTGACACATAGCATATTTCCTGGAAATACATGTGCGTGGTGACTCCTAATGCCCTGAATCCAACCTCAGTCCACTCCATTTGAACCTCCCGCAAATTCTTGAATTGGCTTTGCTTGACAATCTTCTCAAGGCTGCAGTCATCCCTGTTGCTTGTGCAACATTTTCTACCATACTTTTCCCTTCCTGTCTGCTTCCATGAACATTTAATACAGCACTCTGTGAACAGCCAGCCCTTTCAGCAATAACCTTCTGTGGATTACCCTCCTTACTGACTGTGTCGAGTGTCTTCTTCCCAACTGTGAAATCAGCAGTCTTCCCTGTGATTGTGGTTGTGTGTACTGAACCAGAATGAGAGGTTCATGGCATTTATATACTGCATAAATACTGGCATGCTCAAACTTCAAATGAAATATTCAAATATACTTTGAATGTTTTTTTCTAATATTATTATTAGCTGTAGGGCATAATTATCAATTAAAATAAAAAATGCTTAAAACATTTTAGTTTATATCCAATGAGAATATACGTATAACATTTTAACTTTCTGAAATAACAGAGAAAAAGTATTGAACTTTTCACAAAATTCAGATTTTTTTTTTTTTGATGCAGACCTACAAGTGGGAACATGGTGTATAAATACATTGCTAATCATACACAATTAATAGTGCTAATGTTAAACTAATAAAATAAAGTAACTGGTAGTAAAGCTAGCTACATGCTGAACAGGTCCATCATTACAGAAAATAAACTCACCAAATGAAATGTATTTGTAATTTACAGCGTTGTCTTCCAAATTACAATATTTTTTACAAGTTAATACCACGACGGCAGAACAGGTTTTAATAAGATCAGGTGATATATGACTAGCTAGCAGCTTCAATGACAGCTAATAGCCCAGCGCTAGCACCATCAGTAGCAAAAATAAACAGACATTATATCAAACTGTTTACAACTTCAAAATTACCGTATTTTGGAGTGTGTGTGCAAAAATGTGAAGCTTTGTCTTCCAAGTGAGTTCCAACATTTTCAGCAGAGTTGCTGAAGCATTTCTGATTTGTGTGAAATGAGCAATAATGATAATGCCTGATATGTTTAAACCTAGTTGGAGAAAAGCGTGCCGAGATCAGTAACACTGCCAAGGGTAAGAGGCTTCTGTTCACAATTCATCATCATATGATTAATATTTTATGCTGATGAAAGTTTCAGATTTGATGTACAACCTGTGATTGCCCAACAGGGATGATCCCAGACTCGTTTGTGTACCATCCCCGGTCAGGTTAGTGACTAAACACACTTGCCTTAAAATGTTTAAATCCTTAAAATGCTATTTTTCACATTTTCTTCTTTAATGGACAGGACTCGCAACCATTCAAGAAGTGGTAACTTCAGGTAGGGAATCAAATCTAGGCACACTTTAAAGCTACAGTCCGTAGGATTTAGGGCAGTTTATTAGCAGAAATGGAATATAGCATTCATAATTATTTGTTGTTCATTAGCGTATAAATTATCTGCAAGACCAAATTGATGTTTCATCAGCATAGAATGAGCCCTTCATATCTACAGGGGGTGGGCCCCCTTAAAGAATCTACCATGTTGATACAGCACCTCGAAAGGGACAACCTTGGTAGGCGTTGCCTGAAGCTTATAAAACGCCTGATGTGAAAGGCTCTTTACACTGCTTTTTTCCCCATTTTTATTTATTTATTTTTTTTTAAATGGAGGACCATACATTTTGCTTATCACAAAAGAAGGCAAGGGAGCATAACTCCCCGTCACCAAAGAAGCAAAAACACTGTAGCTTTAACACAGGAATACATTAATTTGAATGAATTGAGAAATCAATATCACGAGAAACTCAACTTTATTCTTGTGTGTGTTTTAATGCTCTACTGTACACTTTTCAGATATTCCTGAAACATTGCTGCATGAAAATGTGGATCATCACTGTAACGGTAAACAACTGACTTCAGCTTTTACTACAAATGTAATGAATGAGGCTACTTTTAAGAGCCCAATCATTTCCAAACAGTTATCTTACTCTGGTCCAGGTTTCATTTATAGTCTCTGTCTCTCAGAAACATTTATAGTATGAAATATTAAGGGAACAAGCTCATAAAAAAGCAAATAAATAAAATCAACTCCTCTGTGAACCTGTCAGCTCACTGTACTCTGTTTTCAATTTTCACCTGAAGCTAACCTGCATCATCGTGGTCATCCTTCCACCTCTTCCCTCACAGAGGGCCAGGCCTGGTAACAACTACGTGAAGAAATAAAAGGCCTGGTAACAACTACTACAGGAAGAAACAGAGATGATTTCCTTGCTAAGCAGACAAAATTATGGTGAAAATAAAAATCATCAGAGTCTTAACATGGTGGTTAAAGTGGTTTATTTTTAACAACTCAACCGCTGACAACTACGGAGCTTTAACAAACAAACAACATAGATATGTTAGAAAATTATTCAAATTACAAAACATATATATATATATATATATGTGTGTGTGTGTGTGTGTGTGTGTGAAAGACCAGGGTAGAGAAGCAGAAGAGACTCCTTTTCTTCTTCAGATATGTAAGTAATTATGAGTGAAATATAAGTCAGTTTAATTATGGACCTTGAAAACTCACAAAAGTGGGAAATAGTTCTAATATGAAATCCAAAAAGTGCCTGAAGAATTAAGAAGGGTGTTACAGCAGTATGCAAAGCTATGGTTACCCATGGGCAAAATTTCATAGTTTTTGTGACAATTTTTTTTAAAAGCCTTCTGGATAGTTTTTTTTTTTTTTTTTAAACACACGCACATACATATATATATACATATATATATACACATATATATATACATATATATACATATATATATACATATATCATCCTCTGCAGTATCTTCTAAATCAAAATGATGATCTAATAATTTCTCCAAGGTTCTCCAAATTTTGCATACAGTTGAACAAACCTGTAAACTAAAGTATGATTAATTTAAATAAAACCTAAAATATATGCTAATGCTTTGTTCAGGACACACAATTACAGAGCATTTAATATCATCTTACCGCACAGTACAATTTAATGTTTAAGTTAAAAAAAAATTACAATCAGGTTTTCCCCCCACAAACAAAACTGATTGACAGTTAAAAGCAGGGCACTGTTGCTTCACACAATTAAAAGGTGTGAATATTTTGTAGTGTAACTGAATCTAGTGGCGTTTCATTCTCAAAGCAGATTAAATAGAACTCAGAAAAACTGAAATTTCACAAGTATCACCATCCTGTAAAACAATGAACCGTAATAACTGCAAAGACAACTTTAAAACTGTGCAGTCCCTTGTTTTTGGTTCATCTTTTTGTTTGCAGTGAAGCCATATTTTGGTTTGTGTGACAGAGTAAGTTGCAGCTGACCTTCTGACGGTTTGTTTCCTCAAAACATAAATATTACAGTAACCACAAAACAGGGACAACACAACATTTGGAGAACCTGAACCTGAAATAGCCACACATGAATCGGTGCCTGAACACTGGCTGTTTTGCATGTACCTCTTAATTAGACTCTTTACAATTATATTCTGTGTTTATAGAACAATATCTTCTGAACTGTAGCAGCACTTAATCCTGAATAATCTGTCCTCTATTTACTGTACAATACATTAAGACAAGCGAGCGTGTGTTAGTGTTGCGTCTGTGCTGCTGTTTGCGTGGCGGCTCTGCTGTGCTGGCTGTGGATGTGGGAAATCTGCAGAATGGGCAGCAGCAGCTGAAATGCATTGTGGATGTAGTTTGTGCTGTTGGCACCCTGCAGACAGGAGATCCACGACATCATTATCACCACAGCCACAATAACTTTCCATTTTAAAAAGTTATCTTACATAACATGAAAAAACTGTCTTCTGTTTTTTAAGCAGTGCCCTTTCATAGGCGGCTCTAGGGTAGGGTACGATGAGGCAGTACCCCCCCACCGCCATAAGAATCACAGTAGCATGTCATCAATATCTAGGTCTCTCATCACTACCATCACTCTCTGACTAATCTGATCTTCTCATGCCATTAGTTTCCACAGCATCCATGACATATTGTGAATGCACTGCACAGGGAGCAAGTTCACACCACTCACATAACACAAAATGCCTTTTTTATTATTATTATTCAGTATGCTTTAAAAATTAAAAATGAATGGTTTCCTTGTATAACAACTACATCCAACAACAAAAACCATGAGAAATTGAAAAATGAGAGAACAGTCCAGCATTCAGAAAGAGTGAAGGAGAACAGCGCCACCTAAAGGAGAAAAGCTTACCCCCAGCTATATTATTTGTTGTTCTCTGTGTAGTTTTTCTTTTGTTCTGCTTGTAGGGTTTCCCTTTTTTTTAAATTTGCATTTGTGTTGCCAAAGGGTGATTATGAATTTTAAACAACTGCTATTGTGTTAGCTCCCTCTGTATTGTGTTGCATATGCAAATTAACAACATGTACGTTGTTGCCAGTTCAAATTGAATGCACAATTAAATGAATTAAAATGACTTCAAATAAATTCTGTTGCCTCTCCGTGAAATAATTATGCCCCCCATCTGGCCCCAACAAGAAAAATCTCTGGAGCCACCACTGTGCTCTCTGTAGATGTATGTGCATGACCTGTACTATGCAACAGTGTGAGTGCATTTGTATTCCCACTGTCTAAAATATATTTTGAATGGGTTTTTCTTCATTTACAATCAGAGATTATACCTCTAAAACAAAGTCTTCACATTGAAACCTTAATCTGAATTTACAAATTTAATGTAAAGTGCCGCGTCTTCAAATTTGCAGCTTGAAATGATCTTCTTTCCGATCACATTATATTATCTGTTGGAAAGACTTTTTCGGATTCTTACCTCCAGCAGCACATTATCTATCAGAGGATTCAACTCCTCTGCTTTTCTCTGTGCCTGTGAGAGACAGAAAGAGGAAATGACAACAGCAGCCATGCAGGCTGAGATTAAAGTGGGCACTGATGAAAGATCGATCATAATTATCAGGTTCATAATTGTAATTAATGGATTTGCAGGAAAACACTTGCACACAGAATCCTGCTCACGTACCCCAACAAGAAGCAGTGTGTCAGAGAACGTCTTGGCTAAATAGTCCACCTCCTTACACATCGCACTTGTCAACCTGCAAAAAGTAATAATATTTTTAACAAAACATTGCACTGTGAGTGCAAGGTGCTCACTTGTACAGTTACTGGATTTTTCTTTTTAATTTTTTTTACATACACTTTTTCTAATAATGGACAGAGCATCCAGAATTCATCAACAAAGTGCCAGAAACATTCCTGCATGTTAGCAGTTAGGTGTCAAGTTGTTGGCATATGATTAGCCAATTATATACGTGCATTAATAAACAGGTGTACCTAATAAAGCGGCTATATGAATGCAAACCTGGAGAGGATGTGCGCCTGTTCTCTTGCTGGCTTCTCCAATTCCTGGCCATGGAGGATGAGCTCTGCCACCTTGTGGAGCTGCTCAATACTACGAGCCGTCACTTCTGCCAGGCTGCCAACTGAAGACAGGTAGACAGCCTGGAACGAGAAACATGACTTTACAGAAAGGAAGAAAAAGGCTCTGTTGCAGTTGGAGCTAGTCACATAACCTTGCTGAACCAATTTCACCTCCACTGATCTGTGGTCAGTCTCTTTCCCCTGTTCTTCTCCATCTTTCTCCTGCTCCTTTTTGTTTTCTGCAGATGAGACCTCTCTTCCTGGCAGGTCCTTGTCAGCTGTCTCCGTGGTAACGGGTGGTTGTACTTTGCTCACCCATTCATGAGCCCTCATTCGAGCCTGGACATGCATAATTATCAACCATCAGTTCTGCATGTTGCCAGACCCCCATCATGATGTATGGAAATCAGGCGCATTTAGACAATGCCATGCTAATGTATGTGATGTGTGTGAATGTGATTAGCTAATGCATTTTCACAAAGGTGATGACTTCAAACATAATCCTTTTGGGGAGGCTGGACCAACAATACAGCCGTAAGTGGACCCCAATAATCCAAGTCCAAATCATTGTGGATCCACAGGAACTCCATGCTCATTCATTCAAGTCCACTTATATTTCTAAGTGTGATGATTTCGTCACATCAAATCTCTACTGACATTAAAGGAGTCATATTGCACAAAAGCTGTGTTTATCTATTTTTTTTAAGAGTGGAACATAACTGGGATTTCATGTTAAACATTTTCCCATAATTCCTAGCCTGTGCATGTAGAAAGTATCCTGCGTTAAGAAACGTTAGACCTGGGAAAGGGTTTGTTTTGGCAAAGGTCAAAATCCTTGGGGTCCACCACACTAAGCTCACATACATAGGTGGGTTATGATATTGCCCATGCAACATCAAATTGAGGCCAAAAGGTCAAAATTTAGCTTTGTCACTTGGTATGCATAAGTAGGTGAGACCTGGAATTGGCCAGGTGAGGTCAAAATGTTTGTCATTACAATTTGCACAGAAATTGACACCCATACATGAGTGGATTCCACAATTACTCAAAGTCATATTTGCTAAAAAAATCACTGGTGTCAAGATCACATCTGCCTGTTCATCTGTTGACCTAATCTGCCCAGGTCTTTTTGCTGATTCCTAACAAACATGGTCTGTCAATGAAGATTGGCCCTGAAGTTGCTGTTAAAAAATACGTTTTGGCAAAGATCATTTGACTTTCAGCCTGATTTGAACCAAACGTGGTGCTGTACACACTTCAGGTGGATTCCAGAATTGTCCTGGCATGGTCAGCCAGAGGTCAATCATTAGCGTGAAGATCAAGGTAAGTGGGGTCAAATGTCAGCTTGCCAGAGCCATTTCTGCCTTCATGAATAAACACAAGTACTATTACCAAGTGGACAATGTGTCCCCTTTAAATGCCAGTACCAAATTTTCCTGGAATTTGGTCACGATACAAACCAAGTTGAAACTTCTATTTATACAGCTTTAAACCAACATTTAGAAGCAGAATTACGTTCAGTAATACAGTTAAATAAAAATTCAACAGTTGTTGTTGGAGTTTTCCTGCTATTCAGGATGTTTAGATTAGATTTTGTTTAAATATGTAGTGGAGCTGTTCAAACAGGAAAATGAGTAAATTAATGACCTTCACAATTAAATAAGACCATACAGACCAGTGTGTGTGTGTGTGTGTGTGTTGAATCTGAATTACCTTGTTGAGTTTGTCAGGTGTGGCAGCAACATGAAGCTCAAACAGCAGCTCTGTGAGAACACTCACAAACGTCTCACCGTCAGTTGCTGACAGGAACAGACAGCATATAAACATTTATTTTACACAGTTAAAAAAAAAAAATAACAATGTCATATTAAAGTGGATTTCTGCCATCAGTCATTTGATTTTTCTCCCCCTTTGCTGAAATCAGATTCAGCACACACAATTTGTTTATGTGCCAAATGAATTCTGAATGTTATTTCCAATTACAGGTTGAAAAAAAAGACAACATGTATATTATCAGGTGTTTCCTTGATCTGAAAATGTGATTTTTGAATGAATGGGCCCCTGAACACCAACAGTGGATTAGACACGCCTTCCTGCTTTGAACACTTACAAATAGAAGAATTTCTGAGACTATATTTTTTTTAGGCAAGATTGTGACTGACTGATTAGAGTTCAATTATTTCCAGCATACAAACAAAACCATTTCTATTCTGCATAATGCCACTACAGGCTGAAACCTAAACATTCCTGTTTACAATCTGTTATGTCTTTAGTGGAACAAGTTTTGCTAATCATCTGTGGAAATTCTGAGAGCGCACATTTCACTGGGCTCATGCAGCCATTTCTGGTCATTTTTATACAAAATGTTTAATTGGAAAAAAAATATAGAAATTTGGGGTCATGGGGTCATAGAGTAGTTTTTAGGGTAAAATCTGCTCTGTATCCTGACAATGTTCTGCATTACAGCATTAAAGCCTCCAGAAATATGCATGTCACAAACATGTCGACACTAAAATCAGGCAGAATATAGCACATTACACCACCAAATGTTTAAACTCCTTTTTCAGTTTAAAAATTTGTTCTGTTTAGTCTGATTAAAAAAATGAACCAGATCTCTGATTAGCTCAGCAAATTATCCTGAGTTCAAGCACAAATGGCAATTTGTCTAATGGATCCTGGGCTGGTGCTCAGGGGCGCCCCCTACCTGCAGCAGGGTGGCTGACTCACACAGGGGTGTAGAACACTGTAAATGGTAACTTAGATCACCGTTATCCTTCGACTGTCCTCCTTCACCTTCTTCCTCCTCAGTCTCCTCTCTGATGAAGATCTCCTTGATTAAAATCAGCTCCTTCTTCATGTCCTCCTGCTCCTCTTCCACCAGAGAAGAGAGGAACTCTTGGACCTAAGAACACAATTATGACCTTATTGGCACCATGGTATAGAGACTGTGTTCTTGAGAGTGCACTCTAAAATCTTCAGTGTGCTTCACCTTCGTCTCGCTCTCAATGGACAGGATCTCCAGGGCCTCCAGGTGTGACAGGCCCTGGTAGTCATCAAAGAGAATACTGTAGTGAGCTGTGGGCCTGCTGACTGGCTGGGTGCTGAGACGTGCACGTTCCTTCTCCTTGGCTTCCTTCAGTATCTGAAAAAGCAGTTTATAGCCTCAAAATAAAATGCCACACAAAATATTGTGGTTTTACTGATTAGATGTCATAGATGTCATTGATTGATTCTCTCTCTCTCTCTCACTCTCTCTCTCTCTCGGTGGGTGTGTACATGCCTGACTCAGTGAAGCAGTCTTGTGCATCAAGGTTTTAGTCTTTTTGAATCCAGGGTCACTCTCAGCAAGAACAGTCATGGTCTTTTTCCCAATAAACTCCAAGGCATCCAGACCGCCGCTGATCACCGACTTTCCCTGAAAGAGAAAGAGTGTTAACACAACGTAGGTTAAAACAATGTTGACATATTTTTGCTTGAAAAACTTGAAGGTGACAATTAAAATGTCAGAACTAAGACATCTGAGCAAAGTGTGTGTGTGTGTGTGTGTGTGTGTGTGTGTGTGTGTGTGTGTGTGTGTGTGTGTGTGTGTGTGTGTGTGTGTGTGTGTGTGTGTGTGTGTGTGTGTGTGTGTGTGTGTGTGTGTGTTTGTTTGTTCCCTTACTCCTATTAAGTCCTCGGCCAACCCCAGAATTACCTTTAAAAGGTTTGTTCTGGCCAAGGTCAAGCTAACTGGGGTCAAAGTCAAAATCCCTTACTGTCTCCATGCCCACGGGTACTATTACATACTTTCAAAAATCTGACTCTGCATGAGACACCATGTCATAATAAAATCTGACTTGCTGGTATCTCATTTTAAAGCTAGAAGGTCACTCAGTAGAATGTATACCTCTGCCAAGGCACTACAGGCCCTTCAACACTATTAACCCCAAACAATAGTCCAAACATTTCGCCTCTAAATGTATACACTATGAGGTCCATGGACAACCTCAACAAAAGTGGGGGATTTTTTTTTTTTTCTTGAGTTCAACCCTGAATTGCAGAGCACGTAACTAAATGGAATAGGAGTTAGGCTACCAATATGTAGACCAGAATCAGATTCCTGGTCAGGACACGTGTCTGTGTCCTTGGACAGGGCTATTATTTGAGTCCACCCAGCTTGTAATGGGTACTGGCCTTGGTTCTGGAAGTAACCTTTGATCAAATGACATCTTGTCCAGTGGGAGTCGTAGACTCAGTGTCATGCTAGCGAAGTGATACACAACAGCACCAAAGGATCTCAGGGTCTATATAGGGTTTAGTCTGCCCTGATGGGAATCCCGGGGACCTCAAATTAGGAACCAATGCCTAAAGTAAAGTAACATCTGCACAGA
The DNA here is from genome assembly GCF_902500255.1 of Thalassophryne amazonica. Taxonomy (NCBI): domain Eukaryota; kingdom Metazoa; phylum Chordata; class Actinopteri; order Batrachoidiformes; family Batrachoididae; genus Thalassophryne; species Thalassophryne amazonica. The sequence goes on along the minus strand of NC_047117.1, from coordinate 72,066,717 downwards.
ATTTTTTTTTAAATCAAAACAATTATTTCCAATGCACAGAGCCATTTCACAAGTGAACGTGTGCGGATACACGCAGTGGCTCAACATCAAGAACTTATTTCAGGTGGACGAGTTCACTCACTGTGTTCTGTACAGCGTGTGTGATTGTGGAGAAGACCCCCCGGCTCGGAGCTGCAGCACTCACAGGAGAATCCCTGCTGTCAAACGGTTCAGCCTCCGTGCTTTCACCTCCTTCCTCCCTCTTCTCCCCTGCTGCCTCCACCGATTCCTGCGCCTCCTCTCCCACTGAGGTCCTGTGGAGGTGCAGAGCCTCTTCTGCCTTCACCTTTACAGAATTCAGGCTTTGACCTGCAAACATACATACATCTTTAAAATAAAAATAAAACCCTCACAAAGTGGGTGTGTGAATAGTGGGAGAACAAAATTGAGAGACGCACCGACTGAGGAGGTGGCGTTGCTCAGAAATTTCCCCCATGAACCCCAGCCTCCCCAACCTCTCTCTTTCTCCTGTGGTGACCTCTATGGATGCAAACACATATTTATATATCAACTAGAAAACATCACTTTACTGCAAATGATTTGTTAAACAACTGCTGGGAAAGGCTGCAGCCCCGCCCCCCCCACACACACAAAAAGGGATGGATGGATTTGTTGAACATCTATAGTTAATTGGAGTCATTGCAGAAACTCTGGGCTCAGCTAGCATAACTCTTCAACAAATAAAACTCCACAGGGTGAAAAAAAATTATATTTTGTCAGAGTAAAAGCACAACTATGGCACCTCTCAAAACATCTCTGCATGAAATCCAGATGAGCTGACTGATAATGAGGGATGTTTTCTCTATTTTCTGTACTCTGCAGGAGCCTTTCTCCATGTGGCGTGTTCATCCATGAATGATAAGAACTCTTATTCTTTCATTTTTATAAACCTGCTAAGTCCATTTTCTGCATGAAAAGTCTGCAGTTTTGGTGACTGATAGCTACACCATCACCATCTAAAATAAATAAATAATCAATACTCAGACACTAACCAATACTAAAAAATTTGTGTATTGGATTAGAAACTCATTTGCAACAGTATTGATGCCAACAGGGCGTGTGCATGTTTTATATACATACCACTTCATTTCAAGCTACATTCATGCAAAATTCTTTTTGCTAGGTTGCATGGAGTTGCAGACTACAACTGCTGTGTAACAAGAACAAACTCATGGTTTGTTCCTCTGATTTAAAACATTTCTGTGTGGAAAAAGTCAGTCTGATAACCACACCTGCTCCTAATCCACCATCAGTCCCAGCAGCTGGCAGACACATCTTTGGGATATTGCACTGGCAAAGCAAAGCTGCTTCTTCAGTTAATCAGGCACATCAACATTTGCCATATTTGACTTCATTATATGCCCTTTTAATTTTTGTTTTTAAGTTACTGTGCAAACAAACTGGAGGCAGGGGGAGTCAATTACCCATATGGTCTGAGGCAAAGAGACATAACAAACCTCCCTTTCTTCTTCTGCAGCTTCTGTGTCTTGCTCCAGGCTCACTGGCTGGTCACATTCAACCAGCTGATCCTCAGCAACTGCCTTTAGTTGATCAGGTGGTGCTTTTGAAGTGTCAATCTCAATGGTGTTCTCTGTCTCCTCTGTGGACTGAGGAAAGTTCAAAACTTCAGGGCTCAAGGGAGGTTGGACAGCATCTGAGGGAGGCAGGGGGGCTTCTGGGACATCATCACAGGAGCCAGGCTCACTGGGAGAACCATGAAGAGGTGAAGGAGTTTCACTTGCAGTTGTTTCTATGTCAATGGGGCCAGCCTGGGACATGATGATCTAGAATACAAAAGATCTTAGATTTTTTGCACATTTAAGAATAATTAAATTCAGCACCCCCTCCCCAAAAAAGAGGAAAAAAATGCAATACGTTATACAAATACTGTAATGCAATGGTCATTCAATTACCAAACATTTTAATTGACGTCATTAATTACATTCAACACTGACACCTAGCGGATAACTGTTGTACAACCTTAATGTCATTCATTTTAAATCCGTGTTAAATTTGTTTGTTGTTGTTCCTAGCAGAAAAATCCCATTTTAAATGACAAAACGTGTGCAGCTGATTAAAAAAAAAAAATTGACTTCCGATAATATTTAATGTTTTCAGGAGGGAGAAAAGTAATACTGCTGCTAAAGCTGCAGAAGTTACTGAGTAGAATCCCAACTGTCTTGGAATAAAACTGTACACAAAAGACAAATCCATTCATATTATATTACCAACATTAGTTCATGAGTTTTAACCCCATTCATTTCCCGCAAAGTTTAATATGCGAGTATTTCAGCATTTTTATGACTTGACAACAAAATATTTCCGTGCTAACAAATAAGCTATTTTCACGATTATCATCTTGACAAGCACTACCAAGACTTTTTCAACACTGTGACAAATGAATGCGAACTATTTTTCAGTTTTGTTACAATCTGGTGCCGTTTATTTTCTACTATTAAAATAACGTAAATATGCCCACAAATTGTTTTGTTTTTGTGAAAGCAAAGTGTACAACTCACCCGTTTGATGCCAGCGGCTCCTGACCCGACCCGCCCCGCCCCGCCCCGCCCCGCCACGTCGGCAGGCCGGCGAGTGACTCTGACAAAGATTAAAAACTCACAAGATAGTTCTCTCCACTGTGGCCACGTTTGGAAATACATGTGGTATTCTAATTAAACGGTTTAAATGTTTCAGAGGAAGACAGCTGTTATATTTTTTTAATGAAAGTACAAAGGAATATTATCAGAAGACATACTGATTCCACTTCTACAATAAAATTGTAATATACGTTCAGGGGGCGACACGCAAAATCGGAAGCGAGAAAAATTGAATGCTCTCGTTTTATCCGGATACTTGCTTGAAATAGAAAAATAGAAAATGTAAACACGCTCGTTTTCCTTTCGTTTGAAAATGATACATATTAACACAATTCATTGTTGAAAAGAATACTGTCATAGTGACATATCTAAAGGGTTATATTAGCTAATAACATCCTACAGGCTCGTTGGTCTAGGGGTATGATTCTCGCTTAGGGTGCGAGAGGTCCCGGGTTCAAATCCCGGACGAGCCCTTATTTTATATTATTATTATTTTAAAAACATCTAAAAGGTTTGTAAATAATAAGGTTCATAACTGCGAAGTAGTGAGTGCTATAACCAATATGCCTCGATATGATTTTTATGAAACTTATTACTGATATGATCATGTTACCCAAGTGTAGACATGCACTCCAAAGACAAGTTTTCTCCAAATATCATTGTTTATTGTTTGTTATGAAGATTCTGTTGTGAAATAAATGCAAAACTGCAAAAAGACATGTACTGTATATGTTCACAGTTTAACACATTCCCTTTGAATTACCATCTTAGACGACTTTATTATACACACATTATAGAAATGTATAATATTCATTATTATAAGTATCAAAATCATGCTTGATAAAAAAAAACCTTTAATTGCCCTTTCAGTCTAATAATTATTTGTAAAATATATATTACAACTGACATTTGCAGAGATACAAAATAACATATAAACTGCAAAGAATATCAAGGATCAAATGAGTCGCTACATTCGGTGTGTGTATGTGCGTGCACACCTGTTCAAATGCCAAACCTGGACACCTGTTGAATGAGTGATGAGCAAGCTGACCAGCAGATTTAAGGGTAGAGCAAAGCTGATTAAATGAATAAATGTTTGGCTTTGGGAATGATTTATTCATATATAAAGTGCACAATGGAGACATGTACAAAGACACTACGTACAAAACATTTTTGTACACCCAGAAACTAAAAAAAAAAAAAAAAAAAAACTCAAACGCATAATGTGGTGTCACATCTTTACTTGCTATAGCACTGGTGCCATTAAATTTAAAGGGGTCATATTTTATCACAAAGCTAATAAAGGCCATCACATGTTTTAAAAACAGTTATTCAACTCTGCAGCCATAATACTGCATGGGCAATCAGGTCATACATCCATGCCCCCTCTCTGAAGTTAAGGTCAAGTTAAGAATCAATTAGCAGACTGTCTCAGTGGGCATGTATGCCAAACATAACCACTGTGACATATGGCACAAAACACTAAACCCAGCCATTCAAAACTAGATTACACTACCAGAAGAAGTTGTACAACCCCTGGCAAAAATTATGGAATCACCGGCCTCAGAGGATGTTCATTCAGTTGTTTCATTTTGTAGAAAAAAAGCAGATCACAGACATGACACAAAACTAAAGTCATTTCAAATGGCGACTTTCTGGTTTTAAGAAACACTATAAGAAATCAGGAAAAAAATTGTGGCAGTCAGTAACGGTTACTTTTTTAGACCAAGCAGAGGGAAAAAAATATGGAATCACTCAATTCTGAGGAAAAAATTATGGAATCATGAAAAACAAAAGAACGCTCCAACACATCACTAGTATTTTGTTGAACCACCTCTGGCTTTTATAACAGCTTGCAGTCTCTGAGGCATGGACTTAATGAGTGACAAACTACTCTTCATCAATCTGGCTCCAACTTTCTCTGATTGCTGTTGCCAGATCAGCTTTGCAGGTTGGAGCCTTGTCATTGACCATTTTCTTCAACTTCCACCAAAGATTTTCAGTTGGATTAAGATCCGGACTATTTGCAGGCCATGACATTGACCCTATGTGTCTTTTTGCAAGGAATGTTTTCACAGTTTTCGCTCTATGGCAAGATGCATTATCATCTTGAAAAATGATTTCATCATCCCCAAACATCCTTTCAATTGATGGGATAAGAAAAGTGTCCAAAATATCAACGTAAACTTGTGCATTTATTGAAGATATCATGACAGTCATCTCCCCAGTGCCTTTACCTGACATGCAGCCCCATGTCATCAATGACTGTGGAAATTTACATGTTCTCTTCAGGCAGTCATCTTTATAAATCTCATTGGAACGGCACCAAACAAAAGTTCCAGCATCATCACCTTGCCCAATGCAGATTCGAGATTCATCACTGAATATGACTTTCATCCAGTCATCCACAGTCCATGATTGCTTTTCCTTAGCCCATTGTAACCTTGTTTTTTTCTGTTTAGGTGTTAATGATGGCTTTTGTTTAGCTTTTCTGTATGTAAATCCCATTTCCTTTAGGCGGTTTCTTACAGTTCGGTCACAGACGCTGACTCCAGTTTCCTCCCATTTGTTCCTCATTTGTTTTATTGTGCATTTTCGATTTTTGATACATACTGCTTTAAGTTTTCTGTCTTGACGCTTTGATGTCTTCCTTGGTCTACCAGTATGTTTGCCTTTAACCTTCCCATGTTGTTTGTATTTGGTCCAGAGTTTAGACACAGCTGACTGTGAACAACCATCATCTTTTGCAACATTGCGTGATGATTTACCCTCTTTTAAGAGTTTGATAATCCTCTCCTTTGTTTCAACTGACATCTCTCGTGTTGGAGCCATGATTCATGTCAGTCCACTTGGTGCAACAGCTCTCCAAGGTGTGATCACTCCTTTTTAGATGCAGACTAATGAGCAGATCTGATTTGATGCAGGTGTTAGTTTTGGGGATGAAAATGTACAGGGTGATTCCGTAATTTATTCCTCAGAATTGAGTGAGTCCATATTTTTTTTCCCTCTGCTTGGTCTAAAAAAGTAACGGTTACTGACTGCCACAATTTTTTTTTCCTGATTTCTTATAGTGTTTCTTAAAGCCAGAAAGTTGCCATTTGAAATGACTTTAGTTTTGTGTCATGTCTGTGATCTGCTTTTTTTCTACAAAATTAAACAACTGAATGAACATCCTCCGAGGCCGGTGATTCCATAATTATTGCCAGGGGTTTTATATGCACAGACAAAAATAAGATTTTGAGGATGTTTATCACAAATCTCCAACTATTAAAGATATAATTTTGTTTTTGTTTTCTTTTTTAAATGTGTTTTGGCACAACCTGATCCCTTTAAAGAGTTCTGTAGCAGAAGTGTACTTATACTTATGATATTCTGTTAGAGTCACACGGTAATATTGAGTACTGAAAAATAAATGGCGTTTAAGCTGAAAACAGACATTCTGTACAGCAGGCTGGAATACAACTCCTGAAAATAAAAAAATAACGGTTCACTTTTTGCACTTCGGTTTCCCCAGTATTAAAAGTGTCATAAAATAGAACAGGCCACCGGTGATACATCACAAATAACAAATTAGATACATAGCGTTTATATATAGGAACACGGTAAAACAAAAAATATTTAATTGCTTATGCCTTTAAACAAACATTTCCTCGCTCTACAACAAATGCCCCTGTGCAGAAACTTTCACATTTCTGAAATGAAAAGAAAACTTCACTCTGACAATTGATCAGACCCAATGTCGCCTTTCAACCCGAATAGCAAAAGCACAGAAGACTGAGGCTGAGCTGCTTTTATTAAGTGCATGTTTCTGCTTTGTGTGCGGTTAACTGTGCACGTGTACGATAAGAGAGAGAGCGTTAGCCAGCCGCCTTTTAAGACACTTCATGGTGTACGCTTGAGAGGCAGATGAGGTGTGTGGCCTGATATGGTGATGGAGAAGTTGGCGTTAGCTGTGTTATGAATATATACATTCTGAATTGTTCCCTTATTCAGAAAACAAGGGATTTTCACATTATATTAGCCTAGCTAGCAAGAAACCATGTCCACGGTCTTTGACATATAAGTGTGACGGCTTTATACATCAAGAAAAATACATGCAGAAAAATCAGCTCTTATAATTTGCCGGGGGGGGTTGAGCATGTTTGTATTTTATTAGTGCGGGTGTTGCTCAGTTCTTCAGCCACAAGAGCAAGCATTCTCAGGCCAGCTGAGATGCCCGAGCTCCTGTTCAGTAAGTGTCTTTGCACTTTTTGCAAGACAACATTTTGATCGTAAAGATCAGCTGATGAAACTAGCAGAGAGGTTAAGGCGCTGGAGAAAAAGAAGGGGAGGAGGATGCGGGATGTGACAGTTCATATTCAAACTAGTGAGTTCAAAGGGCCTTAAACTACACCCTGAGGAACATTTTCCCATCTCCCTGTCAGAGACCGAAGATCAACTCCCAAGTCAAAGTGGTAGAGTCCCACGCTGAAACCAGCACCGAGGTTCTTTCAAGTTGAGCTGCATTCAGTTAACAGCACCGGCAGTACCGCCTCACACCAGGAGGTGGCGCTTCTTGTGTAATGCCAGGTGGTCAGAGCGGGAGAAGCTGCGTTCACAGTCGGGGCACTGGAACGGTTTGACTCCTGTGTGCTTGCGGAAATGTCTTGTCAGCTCGTCTGAACGGGCGAACTTCCATGTGCAACCTTCCCACATGCACTTATAGGGTTTCTCACCTGAAAAGAGACAGAAGGAGACACGGTAAGAGGGGCATGTGGACACTGACAAGGTTCATACAGGAGGACAAACATATAAACACTGGAAAAGCAAAATATAGACTTGGGATCCGCAATGGTCATTGAAGGCAAACAGACTGCAAGTTTTCATTCCAACCAAACATCACACCCAACAGGAGGTCACCTGGCTGGCATCAAAGTCCAACTAAAGATGAATGAATCTATGTCAAATGGGAATAATTTTTCCCTGCTTATTTTTGACGGGGTCATATCATCCACCATCTCCTGGGGCAGGGGGCCCTGGCTGCAGATCCTTGGCTGCAGAAACCGTTGAGGTTTGCTTGTACCCCGTGATCAGTGGCAGCTACATTTCTCCCCCACAGACTATGGAGGGGTGTCAAGCTGCAGAATCCAGCTATGTAGCTACGAAGTTTATACAGACTTGGGGAGTAATGGAATACATGTAACGGCGTTACGTAATTAGGATACAAAAAAAAGGTAACTGTATTCCACTACAGTTACAGAAAAAAAAAGACCTTCAGATTACAGGTATATTTAGTAAAAATGGGGATTACAATTTTAATGAATTTTATGATATCTGTATATAATATTTTTTTTCTTTGAAACGAAAACGTCCCTTCATGGACAGCTACATGACGTCTCCTAACCGGGCAAAATATTGATGAAGTACCCGGATGTTAATGCATTTTTAATGGAGATCCGTGACTGGACACACTCAGAAAAATGCTCGCAAAATACATGTTAAAAAATGCCAGTTTGACCTGGATATTGAGCCAGTAAAATTAAATTACATTAAATTATGTCAGGAAAGTATTAAACTTACTCTGACACACACACACACATTCTCAAATATTAGTGTTGAAAGTTACACGGATCTGCGCTGTTCAAGCTGCTGAGCTGAGGCGTCCTGCTGCAGCTGCTGTTCAACGCAGCTCCTAAAACCATTACAATACATTTATATACATATTATATTTTTACACAATTATCCTTTATTGACCGAGTTTCATTCATGAAGTCAGTGGTGTGGGCACACATCTCTATGTGTGGGTGTGACTGTGAGCGGCACAGCGCGGGTCATTATAATCTCATTATTTTAAGGTGCAAATTAAAAAAATAAATAAATAAAAAAATCCAGTCTTGTCGAACAATTTTAATCACTAATGACAAGTATTTTAACAACATTGGTCTAGCAGTGGAAAATATCAACTAGACATAAGTGAAGAGTTAATGGTCCGTGTCATCAGGCGACACAGGTACGGCAGGAGACATACAGCTGTTTATCATCCAAATATCATGGACAAAGTGACAAGAAGAACCAAAACCACTTACTTATGGAAGGAAATATTGTCTCCCTTGTTCCTCCGTTTGTGGCATTACCAACATGCGCAGGTTTCCGGCATATTCCACCTGTTTCTTGAACTTCTATGCACGCAAATCACTAACTTGCCCGGAATTAAAATGGCGACCACGCCTCCTTACTGACAGTATTTACTTAATGGTTTTCATTATGCTGCTGTTCTTATTTTGAAAGTTCAATAAGTGGACTGATATGTTAAACATGGTGCGAATTTACTGAACAAGTAGTAGACTTTTTTTTTTGTTTTGTATATTGTTCTGCAAGCCACTTTTAATTACAAATTCATCCGCACACCGCCTGAGTTTTCATTATCCTTCATTTGTTTGGCATTTTTTGTTGAAAATTTAGCAGGTGAACACTGGGTGTGTTTAAAACAATATTGTGGCGCTCTTAATTCATAATGTGAAGTAAAACAGAGCATGCCATGTAAAAGAAACAGTTTTATTTTTGCTTAATAAACTGTACTATGTAGTCAAGACTATTTATATTTAGTTTCTTTTGTCTGTATTAGCATATTTGATAGTGGAGTAATCCAGAAGTAATTGAAAGTAATCAAATTACATTACCTTAATATTATGGTACTTGGATTATGTTACTGACTACATTTTTCAACAGGTAACTAGTAACTGTATCGGAATACATTTTTAAATTAACCCTCCCAACCCTGAGTTTATATATATATATATATATATATATATATATATATATATATATATATATATAAATAAACACGCCATTTATGGCCTAAATGTTGCTCTATCAGGAGTTAGAGCATGTGCAGTCATAGGACTTGCAGGGTGACATAATACCAAAACCACATTTCAGGTTAAAAAGTAAAATCATAAACTGATTTTGTTGACACCTTTAACTAAAAATTCTATGTAATATAGTGTTATAAGTAAAAGAGACTAAGAATCTCAAATCAGAAAAAGTTTGGACACAATGGAAAACACAAAAAAAAAAAAACAGTGATTCTTTGATTTCTGTTACACTATAGGCTTTATGAATTCAAGTACCGGGGCAGTGTGTCATGAACTTCACTTCATTTTTTAATATACATCTGTGCGAACAGCCTTTTGTGTGTGTGTACAATGTTCATGCAAGATATTGGACTTGGGAGGTTGGACGAAGTTGGACAACTGTCAAACGGAACACTGACGGTACAGGAATTATGCAAATGATGAGGAACCGTCAAGACACAAAGCAAAACGGAATACAGACGACTTTAATTTGTCGTCGGGATTCGTACAGGAACGAAGCTGGACGTCAGTTAAATTATGTCTCTGAAAGTAAAAGTAAGTCCAGATTTATTGTTTCATTTTGGCTTCAGTGTCCTTCATTAGTGCTGTGTGACTGGGGCTTCGTTGCTAGGAAAGTTCAGCAACAAAAATACCAACATTCTGAGCGCAATGAAGAACTTTTCACTATTATTTGATTTCTTTGGGTGACTGACATTGTTATTCAAGGATTCAAAAGGCAATTCCTACCGCCATACAACTCCAACCACACATGAGAAGTTTCTTGACAGTTCTTGTTATTGAAAGAAACCGCGTCTCCCTAACTGGATAGAGTTGTGACATCATCACGCATGCATGTAGGCGCTGTCTAGCGGGATCTTGAAAATCCCCCGTTGGAAACTAGCATTGGCGGAGGTTTGCGCTCTGTGAGGGCTGTGCTCTAGTTTTATTTGTTTTTGGAATGCCTGAAATTCAGGAATAAAGGTATATTAACAAATTAAGTTAAAAACACAAGACATGAAATATCTTGGGTTCATACTAACTGCAATGAAGTACATGTCAATTTCCATATTGTCCCAACATTTTCTGACTTGGGTTGCAGGATCTAAAGTAAGAACAATAATTTTTGCCGGGATGGAATTTTGCAGAAAGCTGGCCATCCGCGTCACATGATTGCTCATCCCTGATGCATCTCACCAGTATGAGTCCTGCGGTGAGCTTTGAGGTGGGAGCTCTTGGTGTAAACCTTATTGCAGCCTCCAAAATCACACCGGTGAATGCGACGCTTTTTCAGGGAGTCAGGAGAGTCAGCGGGCAGAGGATGCTTCGTGCCCGAGTGCACAATGACTGATGGGTTATTTCCCCTGAGAGAAAGAGAAAGAGAGAGAGGGCATTATTTGTCATTTCATTATTCGATTATTATTTATAATGCTGAATTTCACCAAGAGGAGGCGCTGTTGTTTAACACCAGTCACCACCAATGACGCCGGAATGCAAGTTTCAGAAGAAAGGAGCTGCTGCAATAACAACTATCTACCAGCAAGGAAGTTAAAAAAAAAAAACCCTCCCGTCTTTTCCAGTCTGCCACACCTTCACCTCTTCTCAGCTACAGTTTTATTCATCTTTCAACACTTCTTTCACTGAAACATTACGCAGCGTGTTTTACTGACACACGGGCCACAATAAGAGAAACCACACCTACAAGTTTAAAAAAAAAACAAAACAAAACAGTTTTTCTGTCTTTCAAATTTTGTTACATATCCAAGGCCGGGCACATTGGAGTGAATTAAACTAAATGACAAACTCAGTGGATTAGTACATTCTTATTGTTATTATTGCTATTGTTTACATATTAATTAAAAAACCTGTAGTTAAAATCATAAAGTAAAATCAAATCTCTACAATTTGACCTAAACTAAAATTGTTACTGTACTCTTTTACATTTCTTACTGAATTTAACTAAATTCCAGGTGATATTCAGTGGCTTCAAAATATTAATTTATCCACCTACTAACGTGTCTGAAGCCAAGCGACAAACTGATGATTTACTGATGCTCAGCTCTGATTTTTTTTTCTTATATTTTATTTAATATACATGAAGTTGTAGAAATTTGTTCCCACTTTGACATTACACACTTTAAAAAAATAAATAAATAAATAAATAACAGGCTTATTTTTATGTCATGAAAAACTGAATAAATAATTTACCCAGGGACACAAAAACATTTGCATATAATGATACTTTCATTAAACAATGTTCACAATATTAAAGATCATTTAAATTGTTTTCCTGATGCTGCTTCAGGCTCGATGGAATCTTTTTCATGATTTTCACAAAAATAAATTCATTTGAACAAATATAAAGTGAAAAAAGAGCAAAGCATCACATTCTATTAAAAAAAAAAGTTCTCAACAAGTGTACCCTGAAAATGCCCTGATGCTAAATAATCAAAATATAATATGCAGCAGAGCCCTACAGCTATGTATTGGGGTGTTTAAGCAAATAATAATAATAATAATAATAAAACGATTTAAGATGATGCAACACCTCAAAAAAAAAAAAAATCTAGATTGTGTAAAGCACTGAAAAGAGCGCAGGTGAGGCAGATATGTGCATATTAATGTTCTTTATTATTTTTATTGTTGTTGCCATAGGGTACACATAGTTATCTTAAAACTTTGTGTACGATTACAATGGAATCAATGCATTTCCAAAATAGTCTTTCCATTTTTTTTGTTTAAACAATAACTAAAACATCAAGATTCGAATAACTAAAAAACATTCAAACAAAGTCAGATTTGAATAATCTGATATAATTCAACCATCCTTTCCATTTTCTGTCAAATTATTTAGTTTCCATACGCACAACATAGGTCAATTTCTCCATCATATACTTCATGCATTACATCAAACCATTTTCTTTTTTGGGCGCTATAGATTTTAGCCAATTTCTTATAATTCCCCTTTTTCCTGCCAATAGCATGAATCTCAACATTTTAAAATTCAAGTTCTTTTGAATTTTAAAATTCAAATTCTTTTCCACCACTAGAATTTCAGCATTACACCTTTTCAGCAGGATAATGGATACACGCACATTATGACCATTTAAGGACAGACAGAGGACCGTTAGTAAAGATTTTCACTCTGACTACCCTATCCTCTTTGTTTATTTATTTATTTTTGGCGTGTTGGTGAATTTTGTTAAGGCAGAGCCAAGTTGTTGTGGAAGTGGAAATCTAAATGGAATAAATAAAGAGCAAAAGATGAGATTTTAAATTGTTGGTGTGCTGAGTCATTACGTTTCCCGTGTTAGAGTTAATCGAAAGGGTCAAACAAAAAGCAGTTGTCTTTCCACGCTGTTACTAAGGCATGCGTGTGTGTATATGTGGCGGTTGAGAGCAGGTGTCGGGTGTCAAAACATGAATCTTTCACAGATTACCTACACATAAAGGAATGTGCAAAAACCCCATAAGACACACACCAACACTCAGGCCGACACGCCACGACAGACGCTGAGGAAATGTGACTCCTTTAATCGTATGCACGTTTAGTTATACAAGCACATAACTATACTGTACGTGACAGCGTGTCAGAGTGACACCTGAGGACACACCCACCTCTCGTTAATGACTCAATTATTTTAGGTCAGGTAACATCCCGTAATGACAGAAATATTTGGGGCTGACAAAAGAATAAAATCCATGCACATTATGCAGATGCACAACAACACAAAAACAAGATCTGGCACCATTCCAGTCCTACCCCCAACCAATCTATAATTACCTCTTACAGGAAAACACTACAGAAGAGTCACATGGTGACAATGAGGAGGGAGGAGTGGAGGAAAATGATAGGACGATGGAAGGGAAAGGAAGAAGAGGGCAAAAGGCAGGAGATGAGGCGAGAAGGAAGAGGAACAGAACACTATCGAGACAGCAGCACGAAGGTGATAAGATGAAGAGGAGTGGCTGCAGGAATGAGAACTGGAACAAAGTAATAAAAAGGAAAGGTGGAACAAAAGAGTCAGGCACACCCACTGTTCATGACACAATGAAGCAAGAAGTGTTACATTACTGCTCGTTGTGTCGTCACTGTAGATGACGAACTCGTCTCAGTGCATCTTTTCAGAATGACAATATAAAACGCACCTTCACGTCATTTTCAGAAATGCCATGTGACCAGACATTTGGTCGGTTGTGTGTGTGTGTGTGTGTGTCTCTCACTCACTCGTACTCGTGCGATATCCTGATGACTGACGACGTCATCTCAAGGCTGCTGTGCGACTCGCGAGTGTGCTCGCTGGGATGTTCTGTTTTGATTGGCTTGTGCAGCATATGGGCGTCACCTCGTAGTTCCAGGGGTTTCGTAGAGAGTGCTGGGTAGACGTGAAATATACAAGTTAGAGGAGACACCATCACACTGTTCATACCCTAAATCTTAGCAAGAAAGAAAAACATGGAAGGTCCCAGATGGTGTTTTTTTGTTTTTAAATTGCATGTTTCTTGTGTGCACACAGCAAGAGTGATGTGTGCACGCTGTAACTGTGACACGTGCAGTCACTGTGATGTGTGTACACTGTATTCATTAAGCATACACACTCTAATGGTGACGCGTGCGCACCATATCCGTGACATGTACAGATCGTATCCGTGACGCGTGCAAACTGTAAATGTGACAGGCTGAATGTAAACACCTTACACGCGTTTGATCTGACAGCCTTCAGTGTCCTATTTATTGTTCCAACAGAACAAAAGTAGATTGCACATTTTACTACACCTTGTGTTTGCGCCCCCCCCCCCCCCCCAAACTACTATTTGTTCATGAATCACCATGTCATTTTTTGCTTCTTGTGACATAGCTGTTAATCTGCATTGTCCATTTCATGCATTGGAATATGATGATCAGATCATCCACGGGAGTCCAGTATAAATTAACTCTTGTGATTTGGAACTATACTATTAAACTGAAATGAATTAATTCTGGTGACTTGGCAAACTACATTAACTTAGGCCTATAAATAAATCAATGAGAATGTATTTTTTTTTTTACAAGAAAAGAAGTAACTTTCAAAGCCATGTCCAGTCATTCTCACTAAAAAAACAAAAAATATTCGGGAATCAAACACACGCCTATTGATAAACTTTGCACTTCCTGTAACTTCATGTATGTGCAGTTCATGACTAATCCAGTGTTTAGAGATCAGTGAATCCCAAATGAATTGAAACTGAGTATTACAAGAGGACACACTGTTTTTAGATCAATTTTTAAAAAAAGGGCTGCGTGTCATCATCTTCATGTGTGTCAGTGTTAATCACACGTATGGTGACCTCTGTGAATCTCTGACCTTCAGCTGACTAAAGAAAGTTTCCTCCTCTGAGAAACCAGCATGACTTCAAACAGAGGAAATGACAAGCACTTCCTCATTCACTGTGAAAACAGCAGAACATTTTAGAAAACTGGGCGTTTCTTTACTCTGAAAAACAGCCTGGAATTAAAAACCAAGACAAAGCATTCTTTCTGTTTAGAGAAAAAAAATGAAAGGAGTTGTAGCTCATGACAAACTGAATAATGGTTTATCAAAACCTTTTGCTTTCTTCCAACAGCCTCTCGACACATTTTCACCTCCCACAGCGACACCCACCTCACAATGCACGTCTAATGATAAATAATTTAAAAATTTCTTTGAGAACCCGCTTTATTCAGATTAACACATGAATAAATTCGTTCATTCATTATTTGAAACACTTCCTATATAAAGAGCACAGGCCAACACGAATGCACATATGAGGGACGACTGAGAAGTTTTGAGCCTGATCCAGAAATAGTAGGGCATGGTTCTCCATCTTTTGCATTCTGAAACACCAACATTTCTCAACACTGCACCCAGTGAGTCCAAACTTCACACATTCTTGGGAAATGTTGGTGTTTCAGAATGCCAAAGATGGAGAACCAAGCCTTACTATTTCTGTATCAGGCTCAAAACTTCTCAGTCGCCCCTCATACATGTATATTTGCACTGATTTTAACTGTTATCTTCTTCCTAAATAAACCTACATTTTCATACTGTGTACACAGTATATCTAAAGTTGTAAGTCTGCATTATAAATAGAGAACTGTGGAAAAAACTCGGGTGTTACTGCAAAACAGATGTTGTAATGTTTGCTTTTTCATTCATACTGTATGTCAATAAACTAACAAATCTGAAATTTCCAGTCATGTGAGCGATTTCAAATAAATAAAAATAGACAAAAAAAATCCCAGAATTTTTATATTTTGTTAAAAAAATAGTACACTTAAGAAGGCAATATACCTTTCAAGATCAGTGACTCCCAAAGTGTGGGATGGGGCCCCTTAATGGGCCAAAAAGGTACTGCAGGTGGGCCTTAAGAATTCATTAAAAATGATACATAAAACATTTTTGATTTTCAAATTTGTGATGAGGTTTAAAATAACCAAAAATATTTCTGATTATTTTTAAGATACAACCAGGAGTAATAAAACAAATACACTGGATTTAAATTCCTTGTAAATCTTCCTTTATCTGCCCTAGTTTAGCATCTATATATGGAATGACTTAATCTTTGTGTCATGTGTCCATCAAAATGGTGATTAAAGGTTTGGGCGGGCCTCAAATTTTGCAAAGTTGAATGCAGCATTCAAAAATTTTTGAATGGCTCTTCTAGATTATTTAAAAACTGATTACTTTGTAGGCTTGCAGCAAAACGCACAATTCCACAAAAACAGCAAGCGTGTTAATAATCAAATAGTCAAACATAATCATCATGATGTTACTGCAACACAATGGAGCAATTCACTCATACAAATTCAGTTTTACAGGTCAAGAGCCGCCACTCAAACGTATTTAGTCTTTAATGCTGTGTACCCAATAAAATATCTGATTTTAGAAATGCCCCCCCCCCCCACCACCCCCATTATTTTTTACAGCATGTTTATTTTATGAATATTTCAGAAATCAAGGCCAGGTATTTTGTACAGTGCTGCATTTGTGTTTTTGTTGGTATTTCCATGGAAGGAAGTGCAGCGAAACTGCAGAAGCAGTCATGTGACCGTACGTTCAGCGTGCTGCTCTGTGTGTACGTGACACTGAAGGCTTCGTGTCTTTAACGCTCTTCACTCCGGACCATGGTCAAACTTTCGAGTTTTGTTTTGACTGAGTTCTGAATATTTAACTACCTTTTGCATCACCCTGCTAACAGTCTAGCTAATATGTTACGGGACACGGTCGGAAACAGGAAGTCCTCGGTGGACTTAACTGACCTTTTCGTAAGAAGAAATGGATCTTTTTGTCAAATAACTCCCCACAGATGTATTCTGGTCCAGATCCAAACACAGATCCAGATTTGGGAAAGTTTAAATATGGACCCATATGATTGTGGCCCCACTTCATGCCTTTGATGAACACTTATTAAATTTTACAGATACATATATGTGTCATATTCATCATGTGTCCGCGGACAGACAGAAAACAGGAAGCTGTGTGGAATGGGGCCGAACCTGGCTTGTGCTCCCTGCTTCCTTGCTGCCGGTGCTGGTGATGATGCTGGTGGCTGTCGTCACTGGCGGCAGCGGCGTTTACCATCATCGGCTGGTGCAGATGGAGAGAGGACGGGTAGAGCACGGGCAGAGGCTGCAGCATGACTGGTGACAGCATGACCCCTGACCCCTGGATGACACTGGTGCTTGAGCCAATCAAAGGGGCCAGGACAGTCGGGTAAGGGAGAGAGGGAGTGGGTGGTGGGAGCGCATGGGAGGGTGAGGAGTGGAGCTGCAGTTGCGGAGGGGAACAGTGAGGGGAGGCGTGGCTGCCCAGACTGTATGGTGAGGGCGGGGAGCTACGGCAGGACGCTGGGGAAGAGGAAGAGGAGGAGGAGCAGGGAGGGGAGCGGGAAGAAGAGGTGGAGGAAGAGCGCTTGCTGACTGACAGGTCCACAGGCTCCAGCTGAGTGTGTGGGGGATTGCTGGGGGAGGGAGACTGGCCGAAATTGTGCATGTGGTTGGGGTGATAAAGGTGGGCGGTGCCTGCCAGGTGAGAAAAGATCACTCCGTAGGTCTCCGGGGTTTTCACCAATGACTGGTAGAGTGACTGGGAACGAGAAAGAGGAGAGAGAGGATGCAGGAGGAGGAAGCAGAAGCGGAGGTGAAACTCAAATTTCCGTTCTATGCAAACAACAGCCGAATAAGTTACACACAGTGGATAACCAGGCGTGTGTGTGTGTGTGTATGTATGTATATAACAGCCTGTCAGTGTGTGCAGTCTTTGTATGTAAATGTCCACTGTACAGAAGAGGAAGAGCCACACTGTGGGAACTCGTCCGTCTAGACACGTATACTTTGTGAACTGGTAAGTCAGATTTACTGTATAGTGTTAAGAAAACACGCTCAGGCTTGTGTTAGCTAAAACAAAACACACAAAAAAAAGACAAAAAGTGACGTTTACACAACACACGAGCCTTACCGTCTCCATGTCTGTCTTCAGAGGGTAATCATACATCAGCATGGCTGCACAGGCCAGGCTCCTGCAATGACACACACACACACACACACACACACACACACACACACACACACACACACACACACACACACACACACACACACACACACACACCAGCCGTTAACACAACACCACACTCAGGTCACACAGTTTTCATAACCGCTGCCAAGGAGGACATGGACACACGTGTCTGTCTGTTTGCTTGCCTGTTGGCACGATAACTCAAAACGTCATGAAAAGATTTCAACGAAACTGGGTGAGCAGGTTGATAACATTCTGGGAAATAAGTGCTTCACTTTTTGACGTGATCCAGAATATTTTTTGGAAGTCAGATCCAAGAAGAATTTTTGGCACATAGCAACATTTTAGTCAAATTGGCCATGAGAGGATGTTGATGAAACGTGGTGATCAGATGGATAATGTCAGAGAAAATCAGCGATTTTATTTAGAATTTGATCAGAGACATATACTCAACAAAAATATAAACACGCAACACTTTTGGTTTTGCTCCCATTTTGTATGAGATGAACTCAAAGATCTAAAACTTTTTCCACATACACAATATCACCATTTCCCTCAAATATTGTTCACAAACCAGTCTAAATCTGTGATAGTGAGCACTTCTCCTTTGCTGAGATAATCCATCCCACCTCACAGGTGTGCCATACCAAGATGCTGATTAGACACCATGATTAGTGCACAGGTGTGCCTTAGACTGTCCACAATAAAAGGCCACTCTGAAAGGTGCAGTTTTGTTTTATTGGGGGGGATACCAGTCAGTATCTGGTGTGACCACCATTTGCCTCATGCACTGCAACACATCTCCTTCGCATAGAGTTGAAGAGAACACCTCTCCAACGTGTCAAATGCCAGCGAATGTGAGCATTTGCCCACACAAGTCGGTTACGACGACGAACTGGAGTCAGGTCGAGACCCCCATGAGGACGACGAGCATGCAGAAGAGCTTCCCTGAGACGGTTTCTGACAGTTTGTGCAGAAATTCTTTGGTTATGCAAACCGATTGTTTCAGCAGCTGTCCGAGTGGCTGGTCTCAGACAATCTTGGAGGTGAACATGCTGGATGTGAAGGTCCTGGGCTGGTGTGGTTACACGTGGTCTGCGGTTGTGAGGCTGGTTGGATGTACTGCCAAATTCTCTGAAACGCCTTTGGAGACGGCTTATGGTAGAGAAATGAACATTCAATACACGAGGAACAGCTCTGGTTGACATTCCTGCTGTCAGCATGCCAATTGCATGCTCCCTCAAATCTTGCGACATCTGTGGCATTGTGCTGTGTGATAAAACTGCACCATTCAGAGTGGCCTTTTATTGTGGACAGTCTAAGGCACACCTGTGCACTAATCATGGTGTCTAATCAGCATCTTGGTATGGCACACCTGTGAGGTGGGATGGATTATCTCAGCAAAGGAGAAGTGCTCACTATCACAGATGTAGACTGGTTTGTGAACAATATTTGAGGGAAATGGTGATATTGTGTATGTGGAAAAAGTTTTAGATCTTTGAGTTCATCTCATACAAAATGGGAGCAAAACCAAAAGTGTTGCGTTTATATTTTTGTTGAGTATATTTTACATCCAGGATCTAGAACAGGGGTGGGCAATTAATTTTTACAAGGGGCCACATAGGGAACCTGAATTATGTCCAAGGGCCACACCATCGATAACTCGGCTGTCTCCCATTACAAATTTTACAAAACAAATTACCTATTTAACAGCTTTTATAGGTCATTTTTATTATTGTAATAATATGTAAATATTTAAATATACCTAAATAAACCTCTAATGATTTGCAACACACAAGCTTGACATTTTTAATATATGTAATAATAATCACAGACCTCATGAGGGCCGGACAGAGACATGCAAAGGGCCGCATGTGACCCACGGGCCGCAGTTTGCCCAGGTCTGATCTAGAAGAAAGTTTAAGCATTTAGGACCATGTGGCCTTGGGTGGAGGTATGCACTCTCTGAGTGCCTACTAGTTGTTTGTTGTTATAAGCAGGATTACACAAGAAGTAATGAACTGAGGTTCATGAAATGTTGCAAGTTTGGCTTTAAATTGCTTAACAGAGTACAGACTGTACATTTTAAAGACTGATTTAATGTTGCAAAAGTGTGTCAAGGTGGAGATACACAGTCTAATCTTCGCCAAAGATAAAGAACACTCAATCTTACAAAAACACAAAGGAAAAAAAAAATCTGCACTGAAAAATATAACAAAAAACAAAACAAAACAAAAAAAATTAAAAATTTATGTTGGCTGTAAATCAAAAGACAGGATGAATACAATGTTTTTCTTTACGCTTCATGTCAGTTTTTGCAAGAACTGTTTTTGTTTGTTTTTTTCTTTTATTATTGTTGGCAAATTAAAAAGTGTTACTTTGGACAAACTGTAACATGCATTTTTGCATTTGCTCAGCATGCCCTGAACATTATTAAATAAAGTTAAACCACACCATTTGAGGGGATAATCTATGTCTCTGTAACAGACAAGCGCAGTGATCTTTAGAACAAGACTCGATGAGGGTTTCGGTAACAAAAACGTCTGGAACGCGTGCGTGTGTGAGGCCAATCACATTCGGTAAATCACGGCCTGAAGCAGGGTGTCTGCAGGGTCATTCCGTCACCATCAGAAACACTTTCTGACATCCAATCTGTCAGTTTTCAGGAAACGAGAAGCGGTTTAACAGCGTGGGTGTCATCTAATAATCCCTCAGACGCTGCCACTGACAGTTTTATGGCCTGTTGTTTTATGAGTTCCTTCAGCCCCTTCCAGGTGTGATGCAGCTAGAGGAGCAACTGCCTGGTGACAAGACAATGCAGGACCTGATGACGCAGCTCGTGCACAGACACAAAATCCTCCTGAGGCCTGTTACACATTTGGGGTGAAAGCGTTTGAAATTTCAAAGGTGGTTCCAGTTACCTCAGCTTTGAATGGCCAGGTGCAGTTGCGATGACTCTATGTTCATTTATGAGCACGAATGGATGTGCATGTGCATGCACTCAAGAAGCACTGAGGTAACAACTGTCAAAGTGTGTACCCTCAGGGAGTCAGAGTGTGTGTGTCTGTGTGACCAGATTAAAGTCCACAGCAAAGTTAACCTTTAATTATTAACGAAGGGGCAGGAACACGGACGATCACACTGTGCCGTGCACGCAAACACATTGCCGCGCACACAAACACATCGCCTACATGGAAAGCAGACCGACAGCAGAGCAGGATGCTTGCTCGCTGGGTCAGGAAGGGTGTGAACATGACGACTGAAGCCTCACCCTTCAACTGGCTCCGAAAAAACAAAGTGTGTGTGTGTGTGTGTGTGCGCGCGTTCGTACAAATGTATCTGAGGGTGTTTTCCAATCCGGTTTTGTATTGTACTATAGTTCACCCTGAGGTCAAGCAGTTGTTCTATTGTGCTTATCGCCCGCATACACAGGCGACAATAAGAGCAGGTAAGAGTGAACAAACAGATTGTGAAACAGAAACACCAGAAAAGACGCGTCATTTCAGCTTGTCAAGTCTTGGATCTGGAACACACTTCAAAAGGTACACAAACAAAAGTGTGCAAATAATAATATAATTAGCAAATTAGCCTATTGTACAATGTTGGATCAATAATTCTACAAATGCACAAACATACAATGTTTTTTAACATATCCTTTTAGTCTATAAAAACTGATCGGAAGTCTAATGATTCATTATACTTGGAATACAGCAGTCATATTCTATAAAACTCACCCAGCATCTGCCAGAACTATGAAATTGTGTCTCCCAAAATTCTGGGAAACGGTTCATCTGGCCATGTGACATCATCATTCTGGTACAAATTCAAGATTAACCACTTCAGAGTGCTGTTGCACCAGTCTGCATTTTAATTAACAACACGTTCAGTCTGTTCATTTGCATCATGGGATCTGGCAACATTCCAGAATTGAAATTCACAGTCACCTGCTGCGTCAGTTCAGGCAGAGCGCTGATCTTGTAGCTTTTTGGCTAGTCTGCTTCATCTGTGCTTTGCAAATAACTTTGTTAATTGATTCACTCATCTGCTCACATGTAAATAATCACATTTTGTGATAAGTATCAGTGAGAGGACTAAAATGTGCTCATATTCAAGTGTAAAGTGCTCTATTTAATGTGTGTTTACACTCACTATCAGTTTCAAGTGCTGCAGTAGTAGCAGCAGCAGAAACTTGCTGTACTTCCCCCTAACCTCCTCGTTCTGTTAATTTTATTCTAGGGCCCTATCTTGAAATTCTTTGACACAGTCTGAAACACAAAAGTACAACTGAGGCATGTCTGCCCACACAATGCTATTTATGCAGCATGTTCAGTGTAAAAGGGAACTCCCACTAAGTCCACCAGTCCTAGTATTAAAGAGAATCATATGTTTTATTTTTGTAAATTGAACAAAACTTGACCTGGTTTGTTAGCTAGTTGAACGTATTACATTTATTTGTGAACTATAAAATCAGATTGGGGTTGTAATAAACTATATAATATAAAGAGGTTAGGACCAGTGGACACTAGAACTAGTGAACTCTCCCCCTGTGAAATGAGACACTAGGCACTGAGATTGAATGGTAAATGGACTACATTTATGTAGCGCTTTTCCATCTGCATCAGATGCTCAAAGTGCTTTACACATCAATGCCTCCATTTCTAACTGGAAATGTGCTCTGTGTGCACTGTCTGTGTGTAATGATGCAGACATGGAATCTCTGCTATAAACTGTGAAGAATAATCTGTTTTTATTTGGAGGATCTTAACTTCTACAGAGTATCACTCCTAAAAGCAGCGCTGGTGACACGTCTTGCCCTGTAAATGCATTAATAGAGCTGGATGTGATGCAGCAGTGTGTGTTGCTGCACCAAAACAAAATAAAATGTACAACAAAATCTAAATGAGACGTGCTGAGAAAATATATCAAACAGCAAGTACTGCAAATTGAAGAGGGCACTCAATAGAGTGCATTCCTGTGTCAGAGCATGACATGCCCTTCAACCACATTCACCCCAACCCATATTTCAAACCATAACCAGCTCAGATATACACGATTTTCACTCAGTTTCACAAAATCCACACATTATTAATATCCACAAAATACTACTACTTTAAAGACAAGCAAAAGTGGTCTTAGTGGCCACCAGGATCCTGTGATTAGCAACAAGTCATCATAAACTGCACGCAAACAAAAGGGCGACTTTACACGTGCCTGCCTGTACAAGCCCAGACACGCCCCACTGAGCCAACGCATGAGATAAAAACAACAACTGCAAATTATTATCTTAAAAGATAGCCACATTATCCAAAATTGGAGGCTTTCTGCTCCTCAACTATCCAAAACGTCCGAGCTGAGCTCCTCATTTGTAATTTAGGATCAAATTATATGCAATCGCCACGAGGGGGCGATAAAGACATTTTTCCAGCTCACATCCGAGGAGGCGGCATTCTGTCCATCTTCATTCAAACTGTGTTAAACACTCAAAATGAACAGAAGACATAATAAGGCAACATGACGGTCTAGATAGAGACAGTCACAGAAATAAGACACACTTTCCCTCGGGGTGTTTTAAAAATGAACAAATACAATGAGACCCAGAAAGTTCACACAATCACAGGAAAGAAAATCAGCTTCTTCCTACATAAAATGACCCGGAAAGTTGTGGTACATACAGTAGTGTTCATAATAATAGTAGTGCTGTGTGACTAAAAAGATTAATCCAGGTAAACAAGGTACCAGTAAATTCAGTAGATTCTCACAAATCCAACAAGACCAAGCATTCATGATATGCACACTTAAGGCTATGAAATTGGGCTATTAGTAAAAAAAAAAAAAAAAGTAGAAAAAAGGGTGTTCACAATAATAGTAGTGTGGCATTCAGTAAGTTCGTCAATTTTGTGGAACAAACAGGTGTGAATCAGGTGTCCCCTATTTAAGGATGAAGCCAGCACCTGTTGAACATGCTTTTCTCTTTGAAAGCCTGAGGAAAATGGGACGTTCAAGACATTGTTCAGAAGAACAGCATAGTTTGATTAAAAAGTTGATTGGAGAGGGGAAAACTTGTACACAAGTGCAAAAACTATAGGCTGTTCATCTACAATGATCTCCAATGTTTTAAAATGGACAAAAAAAAAAAAAAAAACACGTGGAAAAAACGGAAAACAACCATCAAAATGGATAGAAGAATAACCAAAATGGCAAAGGCTCACCCATTGATCAGCTCCAGGATGATCAAAGACAGTCTGGAGTTACCTGTAAGTGCTGTGACAGTTAGAAGATGCCTGTGTGAAGCTAATTTATTTGCAAGAATCCCCCCGCAAAGTCCCTCTGTTAAATCAAAGACATGTGCAGAAGAGGTTACAATTTGCCAAAGAACACATCAACTGGCCTAAAGAGAAATGGAGGAATATTTTGTGGACTGATGAGAGTAAAATTGTTCTTTTTGGGTCCAAGGGCCGTAGACAGTTTGTGAGACGACCCCCAAACTCTGGATTCAAGCCACAGTTCACAGTGAAGACAGTGAAGCATGGGGGTGCAAGCATCTTGATATGGGCATGTTTTACCTACTATGGTGTTGGGCCTATATATCGCATACCAGGTATCATGGATCAGCTTGGATATGTCAAAATACTTGAAGAGGTCATGTTGCCTTATGCTGAAGAAGACATGCCCTTGAAATGGGTGTTTCAACAAGACAATGACCCCAAGCACACTAGTAAATGAGCAAAATAATGGTTCCAAATCAACAAAATTAATGCCTCGCAGATGTGAAAAAAAAAAACATGAAAAACTGTGGTTATACAACTAAATACTAGTTTAGTGAATCACAGGATTGCTAAAAAAAGCAGTTTGAACATAATAGTTTTGAGTTTGTAGCATCAACAGCAGATGCTACTATTATTGTGAACACCCCCTTTTTCTACTTTTTTTTTTACTAATAGCCCAATTTCATGGATTAAGTCACATAGCACTACTATTATTCTGAACACTACTGTAAATGACAATCTACAGCTGGCGCTTTGTGAGTTACACTGAAAAATGATCAAGGTGGTTCTACTTTAAAAAAAAAAATTAAGTTCAGTTGCAGCATTTAAATGTGACCAAACTCAACTTCAAAATAGATGTTAAAGCAAAAGGTTACTAACTTGCTTTAATAACTTAACCTTTTACATTGAAACAAAACATATTTTGAAGTCGATTTTACCCCCTCCGCTTTAACCCTTTAATAGCCTCACATTTTTCAGTAGAAGGTAGTAGATAAAGATGCTCTACCTAATATTTGAGTTGAACTTAAGGATTTTTACAGTGCATAATCACTTTGATGAAGCAGTTGAAAGAATATAACCAGTCTTAACACATAAAACAATCATGTGATATATATCAGGAGAACACGAAAAAGCTGCATTTTATGCAAAAAAAGACATGTTGTGCAGAATCAGTCACAACATGAGTGCATTTGTCAGTTATTCAGTGAGAACTACAACAGCATCCTTAGCAAAAATAATCAAATTAATTGAAGAAAAAAGGTAGATAAGCTGTTAAAAATCACAGATATAATTAAAGTTATTAAGACCTTCATAATAAAATTACACTTTTCCCCCTTTGGATGCACTTGTTTGAGATGATAATCTGCAGAGATTACAAGGAGGTGAAACCTGTGCTTCTTCCTGCCGGAGACAAAAGTCAGCACACCTGCTGCACCTCTGAGTTTTTACAGGACCATCAAAGAACATTCCGTATTTAGATGCACAAACGCAAAACAAGAATGTTGTCTGCCATCTCTCTGGTCTCCTGGTTATGGTGTTGGGAATCTTTTTCACGCGTGCGTTCTAGATCTCTGTGTGCTCGGGTGCGTGCATGTCAAGAGTGGTCTGCAAATATTGTCCTTCTAGGTCAGTGGAACTACTGTGTACTCAACCCCAACCCACTCAGCAAACATGTCCCACACCAGTCCGCCCTCGGACTCATCTTCCCACGATGGTCCTCCAAACCTTCTCCCACATCGATCTCTGTGTTCCTTTCAGATGTTTTTTCCGCCTGCTCCTGCTATCTCTGCTCCGCCTGTTGGTTTATGAATGTATATATCTGAACCACGGGCCACCTCCTCCCTTTCTACTCTACAAATGACATGAAACAACATGACTGAAGGGAAAAATATTGTGGCTTGGAGTCTCTCGCTACTGACTCAACCACACATGTACTTGTTTCTGCAAGCTCGACAGAATGCACACACTAAATCACTGAGTGGCTAAATTATTACGGACACGCACGCACGCTTGGATGCAGACACAAGCTACGCTCACACACATATGGAGGCTGAGATGATGAGATCACCAGAAAGACCAGAAACCTCCAGACAACAGCTTTGTCCAAGAACATGCCGCAACAGACAGCAAGCCGCTCCACCACAGCCTTCACAGCTTATCCTTACGTTTTCTTTACTACCCATTTTCCAGCCATGTCACTTTCACCTTATGTTACTTTGCTGTTGACTGTTCTACTCTGTAACAGCAATACAAGAATGACAACAAATGAAGCACTCGAACCTCGGCACAGCTCACTGCATGCAGTGTGGAACTTAAAAAAAGCACCTTACGCAGCTCACCTCCTATTTTATGACACATTTATACACCAATGAATGCATCATCTACCTTCTCAGGTCCCGTGCAGTAAGTTTGTTTTCCACTCTTCAGTTCTTGGCTCTTACTCATTCGTATCCTTGTGCTTTTGTTTAAACCTCTGTATGCCCTCAAACCACCTCATATTTATAACCTGACGTTTCTTTTCAGGCTCCACAACCTGTTCCAGATTCACACTGATGACATTATTCAATGAACTGATTAGTCAATGAACCAAAAAAAATGCATCATAAAAGGAGTTATTTTCACATCACTACAACATGACACATTCCTGTTGCCTAAAATTGGAATTAAGTCATCTTATCACACCCCCTCTCCTTCTAAAAAGGAATATTCTCTACACATCATTCACAGATAGACCATGTAGGCGTAAGACAAGATCAACTTTATCCTGAAGGAAATTATTTTCTCTGTTCATTATGTATTCATCCTGCAGAAGGGGGAGGAATTATACAGTCTGATTACCACTGGTAGGAAAGACCTCCTGTGGCGTTCTGTGGTGCACCTCAGTGGTCTCAGTCTAAGGCTGAAGGTGCTCTGACAGGATGTCAGTGTGGCATGCGGGGGTGGGAGGTGGTGCCCAGGATGCTGAGCAGCTTCCTCAGCATCCTCCTCTCTCACACCTCCACCACAGACTCCAGCTCAACCTCCAGGATCAGTGGACAGAAACAATTTTGCACAATATGACCCTTTTAAACAAGATTTAATTGTGCACATAATCTGGTATTAAATTGTTCGAATATGTTCATTGTTTAAAATGCTCCAATCATGAATAGATGTTTTTAAATGACAAAATGATATGTGCTATAAGGTAAATGAGATCATCTGAGAAGGATAGAATGGTTTTGTGCTTTCAGGCTGACATAAATTTGGTTTAACAGTTTAAGTGTTTCTCCTGCAATGTTAAGCACTGCAAAAGTTGAGGCAAATTGCTGTTGACTGGATATTAGAAAACCAAATGAATATGGTTAGATTTTGGCCTGGCGTTTGGAGAAAAATGAAATTTCAGAATGTCTCTGCACCCCCTGCGAGAGATTAAATGATTAATTGTAAAAACAAACAATGTCAACTGAAAACAATCCTTATAGATACAGCCTCTTAGTTCACCCTCCTCCTTCTATAACCTGTATGCCCAAAACATTCATGCATGCACACGCACGTGTTCTCAGCTCCTCTGCTGCAGACTGTGGAGCCTGCAAGCCTCCGGAATGGGGGAGCCAGAGGGGGCCACCAGCAGGGGGAGAGGAAACAGGATCCGTCATCACACACATGCAACCATGGATGCATGCATTTAACACACACACACACACACACACACACATACATTACTTCTGACAGCTGCAGAGATAATATTAGAGTAAGTACACACCTCAAGTCACAAAAGCAAAGGTTTGAGGCTTTCCAGACAGCTGAGGACAGAGCAAAGGAGGATACGGCGCTGTCTGCCAAAAATGAGAGAAGCGGAAGCCCACAGAGTTTAGTCTGACTATTATTATTTCCACACTGTGTGATGGGTCGGGGGTGTAAAGAAGAGAAGCAGGAGGATGAGGGGAGTGCGTCCAAACAGGGGGTGCTGCTGCTGCTGCTGCTGCAGGGGGCCTGTGGTTTCCTGTCTTAACCCCCCCACCACCACCCTTGCGGCACCTCCATATCCAATGATGGGGGGGGGGTGCAAAGTAAACAGCTGCTCTAACCAAACTATGTCAAAATGGAAGTGGAAAGTACAAGAGAGAGACAGAAACAAGGAAGAAAATGAAGTGGGTTTCAACCAAAGTATGACAAAACTTCGGTGAACCTCAAACATGGGGAGAGAGGGGGGTAAGAAAGAGCTTCACAGGCCCTGCTGAGGTTGTGCACTAAAGTTGCAGCTTTTAAGTTTATGGCCATCTATGGATTGCAGTGTCCTTAATATCTAATGGAGGATCACCAACTGTTCCCCAAGCAGGAGCTTAATGTTTAGCTCTAATGTTCCCTGTGACATGCCCTTTGAGCAGTGTGTGTGTGTGTGTGTGTGTGTGTGTGTGTGTGTGTGTGTGTGTGTGTGTGTGTGTGTGTGTGTGTGTGTGTGTGTGTGTGTGTGTGTGTGTGTGTGTGTGTGTGTGTCGGCACACATTTTGTTCCACTAGATAACATCAGCATGTTGATTCAGGAAGAGAGGCATAGGGGTGGGTGGGGTGTTTGAGTGTGTAAACGTACATGTGAGTCGCCAATAATAAGGGAATAACAGCAAAGGAATAAAAGCGATGCACAACTTTATTCCCTCCTTTTTTTAGTTTTTAAGAGATAGACAGAAAGAGAGAAGTAGAAAGAAAGACAAAGAACAGGAGAGGTCACCCTCATTCCACCCATCCACCCCCACATCCCTCGCCCCCCACACACACTTTTGGCTCTAAACAGGATAAGAGCTTCATATGCCAAGTGGAATGTGTGACGCAAGGCTCAGCCTTGAAACAAAGCACAGGAAACAGAGGGAGAGAGAGAGAGAGAGAGAGATGTAGGACGTAGTGAAACCAGAAGACAGACAGAGGAGCTCAGGTGTGACCTTTGAGTTTCCATATGTGGGGACAAACGTTACTTTTTAGGGTTACGACTGGGCATCCAGTTGGAGGGATGGAATCCTGTACTGAAAATAAAATACAGGATTCTGAATGAAAAATAAACTTCCTTAGTATTCCTAATAATGTTTAATAAATATGGCATTTTGGTAAAAAGACATGAAGAATCAGTACCAACAAACATTACATAAACTCCTGGTTCCCAACCCGGGGTCTCCAAAGATCAACGGGTGGGGTGGGGGAGGGTGTTTCACAAGGTTTCGTCTGCTTAAAAGTTGTCAAAATTTGAAGTGTGCATGTCACATAAAGTCATAATAACTGCCCAACTTGCTGGATAATCAATAGTAATTATAAGATCGCTGTTTCTCTTTAAATACACCAATAGGTAGAAAACCTAAAAGTCAGATGTGTTAAAATTAACTTTAGTCAAAAACAACAAGAATGGATTGTTTTATTCTTTTGTGTATGTATGTGTGCGCACATAACCATTAACTTAAACATACCTGCCACCCGCCCTCGATTTAAACCTCGTAACTGATCACTTTTTAAATTATATAACTTGATCAGAAACTGAATTGAATCTCATTGATATCCTCCGTTAAGTGCCTGTAACATTCATAGACTGTATTGAAACATCCAGAAAGGGCTGCCAAATGTTATAGTCTACAATTCAGCCAGCAGGGGGAAGTAAAAATCCATAACAGAATTTAAAGTCTGGTGTTTAACGCTGATAACCCGGCAGTGGGGTCACTTTCAAAATGACTATATTACGTTCAACATACGTGCCAACATCATACAAAAATATGAGATAAAGCAGCGGTTAAGAGAATTGTGGCAAACAAACCAAAATACTTACAGTTTTATAGCTAATCTTCAGGAAATTAAATGATGTATTTACTCAATCTAGTTATATCAACCGGACCTACAAAAACTGGCAGTTTTAAACAGCAACTTTTATCAAATTGTAACAATTACATTAATTTGCTAAAATCTGCTTGACGTTTCATGAGCAATTTGCTTTAAACAAATTTAAACAACCCAGCTGTGTGAGACCAGTTGATAATAAATATAGCCTGTTATTTATTCATTTGAGTGTATAAACAGAATGAAATCTAACAAATTTTGACATGAAGTGAACATCTTATAAAATATAAAAAAAAACTGCTCCAGCTCAGAAAAATCTGAGAAAAGATTTACATTTCACAAACTGAACCTGGGTACTGACAAGTTTTAACTAAACACATTGATTAAAGCCAATCTGCTGACTAATTATTTATCTAAACCACATCCGAGTCAAGTCTGTAATGAACTTAAATATCATAATAATTAAAAACGGACCAGATAAGGTTCACGACACCTGATGTGAATAAAAACAGTCCAAAAAACAAACAAACAAACAAACAAAAAAAAAACAACTCACCAATATTCATTATTACAACGAGAACAAAGTCAAACTTACGTTCCTGAACGGCAAAAGCTGGTCCGAGGGTGAAGAGTTAAAACAATAAATAAATAAATGTCAGTTAGGAAATTCCGTGAAAAGGTGACGCAGCGGCGATTAAAACTCTCAGCGGCGTCACGTCTGGTTCGATAAAGACGATGGTTCGAGGACTAAAAGCACCACAAGACTTCCCCAAGTTACGAAACTCTCTCTGTCTTTCTCTCTGTTACATGATCTGTGACTTCTCCGTGGGGTCGGGCGGCTGGGCGGGGCCAGGGCGGGGCGGGGAGGGGCCAGGGCGGGGTGGTCCACAATGTGTGTGAGGGTGATTCTTAGACTACGGACACTTATTATGTCCTTTGATCATATTGTATGAGAAACAGAAAAAAGGGGAAATTTCACACTTTTATAGTTATCTTTACAATGAAAGTGTGTTAAGAACTTTGTTCTAGTAGTCTATGATGACTTTTTCACCTTTTTTCAGCATCATTATATGCAAATATTGCCGTTTTGTGCTTGTCCCACACCCAGACTTTTGATCTTCCATGATAAAAATGAATGGTAAAGAAACGTTTTTTCTAATGTTTTAAAATATATCTGAATAAAATATCAGTAAGATAATCAAAACATAATTGGGGTATTCAGTGTCATACAACTGTTGTGATTTTTTTAAACAAAATGTAGTTGTTCCACACTATTGCCGTAATTTCCACCACAACACTGTAATGTCCCTTTAAACAGTTTGTATGAAAGATTGTTTGGGTTATTTCTATGGAGATAAACAGTGACATCAGAGCACATGTATATAGCACCAAATCACAACAAACAGTTGCCCCAAGGCGCTTTATATTGTAAGGCAATGGTGTGGTGGAAATTACATTTACAAGGCCAATAGTGCCCGTAGTTAAAGAATCACCCTTAAAGATTCCAATCCACCTAACCCGTATGTCTTTGGATGTGGGAGGAAACCAGAGCACCCGGAGAAAACCCACGCAAACACAGGGAGAACATGCAAACTCCACACAGAAAGGCCACAGGTGGGAATTGAACCCATGACCTTCTTGCTGTGTGGCAACAGTGCTAACCACTAAGCCAGTGATTTTCAACCTTTTTTGAGTCGCGGCACCCTTTTTATATTTACAAAATCCTGCGGCACACCACCAACCAAAATAATATTATAATGCTATTACCTCTGGTTTTGCGCAATACCAATTATCGCAATAGAAAATCGATACAGAAAACACCGCATTTCGAAAATCCCCAAGCATTTTGTTCTCTGATCTCAAGTAGGGCTGTCACGATTAGGAATTTCTGGAGACGATTAATTGTCAGACAAATAATTGCGATTGACGAATATATTGTCTATTTTTTTTTCTTTTTTTCCCCCTTCTTTATATTCTACTATTGTAGTATAATTACACAACTCTGGAAGAACGTTTGGCTTCTGTGAGTGGAGAAACTGGGAATGGTGCAACATTTTTATTTTTATCTTTATTTTACATGCAGTCCCAACTTTTTCTGATTTGTGGTTGTTTCTGTTGCATTTCTGAAATTGTTTCTCCTCATCAGTCACGTTTTGTGCTTAAACACTGCATTAAGCTCAAGATTGAACAAATAAATACCTTTGGAAAATAACAGCTGTTAAAGTTCAGAGTTCTCACCTGCTTTTTGTGATCTCTGCGTCTGAACATTGTTTTTTTTTTTTTTTTTTTGCGGCTCAGTTCATTCATATATTCTCATTTTTTAAATATGTTTTTAAAGATATTTGACCGTTTATTTCATCTCATGATCTCATAAATTCAGCATACGACGCGCACATGGTGTGAACAGGACGGTAACGGCAGAATCACACCTTTAGAGAAAGTTCAGAGAGAAGTAAAGGCAGCTTCATGTTTTGGTTTTGTTTACTCGGGTTAAAATCCTCTCTCTGCTCCGCGCTCGCTGCGCACTGAACGTGTCTCGCCTGCATTCAGGAACCTCCCTCACCCACCCCCTCCCCTCCCTCACCCACCCCCTCCCCTCCCTCGCAGTCTGCAGCCTGTTAACTCCGCGCGCGCGCACACAGGCACAGACGCACACACCGACAGCTCCGCATTTTAGACGCGGCTTTTGAAGGAGACGGCACTGTTTTAATCGGCCGTCAGCCTCCTTGTTATTGTCCCGCCTTAAGACGAGAGCGAGGCTGCAGCACGTTTGACATCAGATTCTGAGTCGTTTTATGCTTTATGGATAAAATAAATAATTCACGGTAATCGCGAATATGAAAAATAATCGCGAATATGAAAAATGCCCACGGTACCCCCGTGGATCGATCACAGCACCCTAGGGTGCCGCGACACCCCGGTTGAGAATCACTGCATTAAGCCACCATGCTGCCCGTTGAGAAACACATACATAAGCTATAACAGCTTGGATGAAGATGTAAGTCCTATAGAGGCCCGTTGTTGCTTATTTCCAGAGTCTGTGATGAGAATGTACAGCTCCCCCTGGATGGGACACCAGTCCAACTCGGGTGACTTCCCCAGCCAATGCCGGTACCCATTTACAGCTGGGTGGACAGGTTTAATGTAGATCTGTTTTATCCAGGTTTTAATCCAGGTCTATACTGTATGTTGGTAACCCAGTTACTAGTATTTGTAGTCTGAACTCACTGACAATCTTAAATATTGCAGATGTTCCTGAAAAAAAGTCTAACACTGGCAACTTCAGTAATATATAAAGAACACAAACACAAACATACTGCATGTAAAAGTAAATGTTAAAGGTATTTAAACAGCATTTGTAATATTACTGTCTTAACAGTCATGACAGAGGACGTCATGATTGGAGTTGATAACGTCAAGTTGAACAAACTGGAGTGCTGAATTTCTGCCAAATTTTTCAAGCAAAAGAATCCAACCAGACCTTGAGCTCAAATCATTTTGTCCAAGTCGAAACTTGGAATTTCTCATTTGCCAGGTCAAGAATGTGGCATCTTTCAACTATTACATTAGCTAACTCTTGCAGCGGGTGTTTGTGTCGAATTCCAATCACAAATATTGTGTTTTTGAATAACAACAGCATTTTGGAAATTTTCATGGCCACTTTCACACTTTGTCCCCAAATCTCAGACTGCGCTTGAGGTCCAAAGTCCAGCTCCAATGCCACAAAAATTACATTATCATCCTCATTATTTTGAGTACACCCTTTTGCCACTGCCAACTATCAAACACAATCATGATTTTATGATCAGTTTGATCAAACAGATTAACTTTCAAGTTGTGGTAGAATTTAAAATATATTTTTCAAATTCTTATCTGTCTCTTATTTTGAAATCAGCGGTGTGTTTTGGCATATGGCAAATATACATAAACCATACCTTTTGTAAGTAATCTTGCTCTGCGCTTAGAGAGCTGATCGTTGCTGACGCACATACAGACAGTGACGTCTGCCATCACAGTGATGAGATGACAGCTGTTATTTCATGGATTGTTTCTATATTAGGTGGAGCATTTTGTGTGTGAACACACATCCGTTTAGACTGCTGGCATTGGAACTGGAGCGTGAAAAGTGGCGATGCCATACAGCAGAGGATTATGGAGGCCTGGTTAAATAAAGCATCTGTTTCTTTGTCACCAAGGACTCAGAACTATGAATAATGTGGGGCTCTTCGGCACACCAAACATCTATGAAGGAAGAGACAAAAAGCAAGAATGTACATTATGTACCTCAACACGAGGTATGCCAGTTTGATAAATTGCCAAGGTAGTGGATCTCAAAATGTCTAAATATTCCAACAGGGGCACACATGGCAAGTTTTACTTTAATTACTGAAGAACCTATGGACCAATTTTTATGAAACCCGTTGGAGGTGAAGGGCACATGGCCAAGAACAAAAGAACAAAAGAATCCCCCGCAAAGTCCCTCTGTTAAATAAAAGACATGTGCAGAAGAGGTTACAATTTGCCAAAGAACACATCAACTGGCCTAAAGAGAAATGGAGGAATATTTTGTGGACTGATGAGAGTAAAATTGTTCTTTTTGGGTCCAAGGGCCACAGGCAGTTTGTGAGATGACCCCCAAACTCTGAATTCAAGCCACAGTTCACAGTGAAGACAGTGAAGCATGGTGGTGCAAGCATCATGATATGGGCATGTTTCTCCTACTATGGTGTTGGGCCTATATATCGCATACCAGGTATCATGGATCAGTTTGGATATGTCAAAATACTTGAAGAGGTCATGTTGCCTTATGCTGAAGAGGACATGCCCTTTAAATGGGTGTTTCAACAAGACAATGACCCAGACCCGGCGCCACGAGGGGGCATTTGGGGGCGACGCCCCCTCACGTCATCAACCTCGCCCGCTCGGATGTGAGAGTTATCAAAAAGAAAAAGAAAAAAGAAAGAAAAAGAAATACTGGAAAATATAGCGCCTCGCAGTTTCGCAGATTTTTTTAGTCCAATTTTGCATGCTTTTTTTTTTTTTTTTAACATTGCATTGTGCTCTGCGTCCTCATCAAGCAGGCCGGTGTTCTGTCGAGATGACGGGACACCTGTTGCGGCACCGCGAAGGGAGAGTACGCGCATTGTGTTCTGCGTGTCTGTTTATAAGAATCTTCTCGCCCAGAAGAAAAAAGAGCGCCAACAACTACCCATAACTGTGTTGTTCACTCGGAAAAAGACACCTGCAGTGAGGTGTGAGTGGAAAAAGGTGCGACAGCGGAGCGGCGCCACGACGAAGAGGCGCGATCAGAGGAACTGTGAAATACTGGTCAGTCACTATTAACAATTTCTTATGTGTCCAACCTCGTAGGTTGATCATTAAAATTAAATTTGTTAGTTCTAAAAGCCATCATAATCATTTATAGGAAAACGTTCTATTTTTATTTCTCAAACAAATGTTTGGGCCTGAAAACAGGTTGGTCTTATTTTTCTACTAAGGTTTGAACTTTGAGAGTGTTTACACACGAGAGAAAAGTGAGAAAATGTTAATGCCTGTTTGAGAAAAGTGTATAAAGTGTGTAGTGAGGGGTTTTACAGCCTTAAAACGTCTATAATAATTGTAAAAAAATAACGCTGTCTACTTTGCGGATTTCGCCTATTGCGGGCTATTTTTAGAACGCAACTCCCGCGATAAACAAGGGACCACTGTATGTCTACATGAAAGGTTTATCTTTGACCTATTGTGTGACTGTCATGCCCAATTGCGCTGTGTTTGCGCTTGTGATGGAGGGCTGTATGTGGGGTTAATCTACTGTCTCGTGTCGTTTCTCAGATCAGTTGTTGGTTTGGTTTTGTGGTATGCAGGAGATCACTTGACCGAGGGTCTGTACATTCAAATAATAATTAAAAAAATACTGTCATCACTCTTTACTCTTAGTCAGTCTCTTACAACGGTGTAGCCTAAGTACACCAGCTTTCTAGGAGCGCACCCAATTCATTAGGCACGCTCAGAGGCAGGTACCCTCCGGTGCGCACTCCGGTGCCTGCAATGATCCCAAGCACACTAGTAAACCAGCGAAATCTTGGTTCCAAACCAACAAAATTCATGCCTCGCAGATGTGAAGAAATCATGTTTAGTGAGTCACAGGATTGCTAAAAAAAGCAGTTTGAACATTATAGTTTTGAGTATGTAGCGTCAACAGCAGATGCTACTATTATTGTGAACACCCCCTTTTCTACTTTTTTTTACTAATAGCCCAATTTCATAGCCTTAAGAGTGTGCATATCATGAATGCTTGGTCTTGTTGGATTTGTGAGAATCTACTGAATCTACTGGTACCTTGTTTTCCATGTAACAATAAGAAATATACTCAAAACCTGGATTAATCTTTTTAGTCACATAGCACTACTATTATTCTGAACACTGCTGTATGTACATATATATATATATATATATATGTACACACACACACACACACACACACACACACACACACACACACACACACACACACACACACACACACACACACACACACAGTGCATCCAGAAAGTTCACACCACTTCACTTTTTCCACATTTTGTTATGTTACAACCTTATTCCAAAAATGGATAAAACTCATTCTTTCCCCCTCAAACGTCTACACACAATACCCCATCATGACAATGTCAAAAAAGGTTTTATGAGATTTTTTGCAAATTTATTCAAAATTTTAAAACTACGAAATCATCCTTGAGACATTTCTACAGCTTAATTAGAGTCCACCTGGGCTAAATTCAGTTGATTGGACATGCTTTGGAAAGGCACACACCTGTCTACATATAGGGTCCCACAGTTGACAGTGCATGTCAGAGGAATTGAACTTTGAAGCTTTGCTTCAGCCCACACCCTTTCGGACTCACTAGTTTTGTTCATGCGTTTGTGGAATTGTTCATTTTTTTCTATTTGAATATTTTGTGTGCCAAATAAAAACTTTGTCACTTTGTCACTTTAATTGTAGACCTCCAAGACAAGATTGTCCCGAGTCATCTGGGAAAGGGTACAGGAGCATTTTTGCTGATTTGAAGATCCCAATGAGCCCACTGGCCTCCACCATCCATAAATGGATGAAGATCAGATCCAACAGGACATTTCTTAGAGCTGGCCACCTGTCTAAACTGAACAATCAGGAGAGAAGGGCCTTAGTCAGGGAGGTCACCAAGAACCTGATGATGATCACTATGTCAGAGCTCCAGCATTCCTCTGTGGAGAGAAGAACCTTCTAAAAGGAGAACCATCTCAGCAGCAATCCACCAATCAGGCCTGTATGGTAGAGTGGCCTGACAGAAGTCACTTCTTAGTAAAAGACACATGGCAGCCTTTCAAAAGGCACCTGAAGGACTCTTAGACCATGAAAAACAAAATTCTCTGGTCTGATGATGAGACAAAGATTGAACTCTTTGGTGTGAATGCCATGTGCCAAGAACAAAAACTGGGTGCACAAGTCTGAATTTGTTACTAAAATGGTGCCTTATTTTCTGAAGCAACAGCAAGTTTCAATACAAAAATCTCAAATGTAAAAGTGAGGCACAGCCTCAGGCTACAAGTGAACCAGCGACCCACAAAGTGCACAACACACCCAATTTACAAAGTCACATACATGCCATTCTGTCCAGGGTGTGACCTACGGGCCTCAGAGGCGTGTTCCGGCAGAGCTAAAATAGATTAACCATAATTATCATTTAGTTGTCCTGCCTCTGAGTTGGCATAACGACTGAATTCTATCCAAAGAGACGCATACAGGTAAAAATACCAACAGCCATCGGGCCACACAAGTGATTTGAGAGCAGCAAAACAGCAACAGCAACCTCGATCATCACTCCTTCATAATCTCCCTGTGTGTAGACTCACACCAGCAGAATTTCATTTTGATTTTCTACTTTTAATATGCAGCATCAACAATGACACAGAAAAGGAAAAGGAGAAAAAAAAAAAAAAAACGGCACGGTTTGGAAATAACAGGAGAAATGTGGCAAAATTCGGAGTGGCTTTTGCTAGTTTTATATCCACTGATACTGGTACTGGGGCACCATGGTGGATTAGCGGTTAGCACTGTTGCATCACAGCAAAAATGATCACTTCCCACCTGATCCTTTCTGTGTGGTCTTTGCACTGGTTGCCTCCAGGTGCTCCAGCTTCTTCTCACTTGAACTGGAAATTTTAAAGTTGCCTGTAGGTGTGAATGTGTTTGTCTGTCTACATGCAGCCCTGATAGACTGGCGAACTGTCCAGGCTGTACGCCGCCTCTCGGTCAGTGACTGCTGGTTAAGATCCAAGCAGCTCCCCCCGTGACCCTTAAGTGGAGTAAGTGGGTATGGAAAATGAATGCTGACACATGACACGTGCCTCATGTATCATGATACGCTACTCCAAACAAAGGTCAAGGGGAGTCTAGAGCCCATCCCAGCAGTCGTAGGGCAAGAGGCAGGGTACATCCTAGACAGTCCACCAATCTGTCAGGACCACGTGTACACAGACAGACATGCTCACACACATATGCGCATCTTTAAAATGTCCTATTCAAGCAGGAGTAAGCTGGAGCACCCGGAGGGAACTGATGCAAACACCAAACAGAAAGAACCAGGTGGGAAGGGATCCCATGACCTTGTTGCTGTGAGGCAACAGTGCTAACCACTAAACCCCCCTGCTATAATTCTGTTAATTGATTTGGCAAGCTGGCTGGGATTGATGAACCCACTCAAATGCGTTTTTCTTATAAAAGCTCTGCCGGTAATTAAATTCTTCCGCCTGACGTGCTGCAACACAACACATCATAACCTGATGTTTAAGTGCACAATCAGCCTCCATATTATTATTTTCCAGTGTGATTTCAGACTGATAAGAGCGATGATGACCGAGTGTAAACTCAAGGAGTCGGCACTGATGTGTCTGTCTTCTGTCTGTAGACGAAAAAGCTGCCAAATTAGCTGGAAAACACAAAGAATCTCTGAGAAAAGACATCGTGTGCGGCATTTGTGAGTGTACGTGTTTCACCCTGATCCCGTTAAAAACACAGAGTACAAATTAAAGAGATGAATTCTGTGGAATTTCAGATTTTGAGCTTGGATGATTTCCAGATTGCTGTGGGACTCAGGCTTGAACACGGATCCCATAAAGGTTACGTTTGACAGATTATCTATCGGGAAAGTGATCCGGTTTCAAACTGCACATTGGATGAGCATTGTGCTTTGTGTTTGAGTCATAACAGCAGGTGAGTCTGACTCATATATACTCTGTCTATATATGAACGTCTCACTCAGGAACAATCACATCACTGTCTATGTCCACCACAGACAAACAGGCAGTACGGAGGAAACACACTCACAACTCCATAAAGACAAATGTCTCCGGCAGCTCACATTAATCACTAACTAGCGTGTTGTCCGTGGGGATCCGCGGATTCTAGATTGGGTAATGTTTATAAAATAGGTATCCGACATTTTGTAAAGGGTGGTAATAAATTATGCAAACCTTTTATAATGATTTTAACTGAAAGTGCAGGAAATTAAAATGAGAAGGTTTGTGAATAATCTATATTATAATAACCAAGTGGCCTATTTGTGTGTGTGTTTGTATGCGTGTGTATGGCTCTGATCATGGAGAAACTGGGGATAGCTGACATTTGCCAGTTTGGTATACTTATTTATTTGGGTCAAGGATGAACGCTTCAAAAAAAGAAAGTTGATAGGACTAATATTTTTGGAGAAATAAGCGACATTAGCTAACAACAGTGAACAATGGACTTTGTGCTGCAATGTAGCATGGGAGTTCACATCACTTCGCTCACAGACAAACTGGGGAGAGCTGATATTTGCCGTTTAGTACGCTTATGTATTTTGGGTCAAAATGAACGCCGCCAAAACGGAGCATTGACAGGACTATTATTTTTGGAGAAACTACGGCTATTAGCTAACAACACTGAACAATAGATTTTGATAATTACATTCTCGACTCACATTCCATTTCAGCAGGGGGCGGTAAAAAAAAACTATATATTAATAACATACGTGCGTGATTTTGTTTAGTAAGTTCAATGTAAGTATATAATATAATTGTAAACACATTAAAAATACATGGATGACACGAGAAAGTGAAAACACTTATTTCCATTGCGGTCCATTTAAAAATCAAATGACAAAATAGAAGTAGTAATAATAAAATAAAAGGATAATAATAATGATAATAATGATAATGATAATAATAATAGCATGTATATGATGACAAGAACCTAAACAATTTATGAATACATTAAGACAGTAAATTACATTTAAAAAAATTATGCAATTAACAGGAAATAAAAGGGCTCAGTTCTTCTAAAACCTGTTGAGGTCTAGGGTTCTAAAAACATTCTGGACTCACACACCATTCCAACTCATTATTGAAAGTTTACACATTTTATTACCACCCTTGAAAAATTTCAGCTACTTATTTTATAAACACTACCCAATCTAGAACCCGTGGATCCCCACGGGCAACACACTAGTTGTATTTATTATTTGGCACATTTAGTTGATGCCATGTTTTACAACTGGCAAGGGTGAAATATTTCCTTTGTTCAGAGCTTGTCTGCTTACCAGGGACTGATTAATAGTGATATCAACATCCATTGTTTTTTTAACCTAATATCCCTAAATTCTCCAAAAATATTATCAACTTTCCGCTTTCATGGTGTTCATCCTTAGCCCAAAATACATAAACATACAAAATGACAAATGATCGAAGTTACACACACGCTCACATACTTGTACACAGAGGACACTTGGCTTTTAATACAACCCCAATTCCAATGAAGTTGGGACGCTGTGTGAAATGTAAATAAAAACAGAATACAATTATTTGCAAATCCTCTTCAATCTATATTCAATTGAATACACCACAAAGACAAGATATTTAATGTTCAAACTGATAAACGTTTTTGTTTTTGTGCAAATATTTGCTCATTTTGAAATTGATGCCTGGAACACATTTCAAAAAAGCTGGGACAGGGTAACAAAAGACTGGGAAAGTTGATGAATGCTCAAAGAACATCTGTTTGGAACATTCCACAGGTGAATAGGTTAATTGGAAACAGGTGAGTGTCATGATTGGGTATAAAAGGGGCATCCCCAAAAGGCTCAGCCATTCACAAGCAAAGATGGGGCGAGGATCACCACTTTGTGAACATCTGTGTGAAAAAATAGTCCAACAGTTTAACAACGTTTCTCAACATTCAATTGCAAGGAATTTATGGATTCCATCATCTACAGTCCATAATATAATCAGAAGATTCAGAGAATCTGGAGAACTTTCTCACGTAAGCGGCAAGGCCGAAAACCAACATTGAATGCCCGTGAACTTCAGTCCCTCAGGCAGCACTGCATTAAAAACTGACATCATTGTGTAAAGGATCTTACTGCGTGGGCTCAGCAACACTTCAGAAAACTATTGTCAGTTAACACAGTTCGTTGCTACATCTACAAGTACAAGTTAAAACTCTACCATGCAAAGCGAAAGCCATACA
Source organism: Thalassophryne amazonica (assembly GCF_902500255.1). Taxonomy (NCBI): domain Eukaryota; kingdom Metazoa; phylum Chordata; class Actinopteri; order Batrachoidiformes; family Batrachoididae; genus Thalassophryne; species Thalassophryne amazonica. The sequence continues at coordinate 72,025,117 of NC_047117.1, read as the reverse complement.
TCAATGACATCCAGAAACAACACTGCCTTCTCTGGGCCCGAGTGCATTTGAAATGGACAGATGCAAAGTGGAAAAGTGTGCTGTGGTCTAGTGAGTCCACATTTTAAATTGTTTTTGGAAATCATGGACGGAAAAAGACCATCCAGATTGTTACCAGTGCAAAGTTCAAAAGCCAGCATCTGTGATGGTATGGGGGTGTGTTCGTGCCCATGGAATGGGCAACTTACACATTTGTGATGGCACCATCAGTGCTGAAAGGTACATCCAGGATTTGGAGCAACACATGTTGCCATCCAAGTAACATCTTTTTCAGGGACGTCCCTGCTTATTTCAGCAAGACAATGCCAAGCCACATTCCGCACGTGTTACAACAGCGTGGATTTGTAGTAAAAGTGTGCGGGTACTAGACTGGCCTGCCTGCAGTCCAGACCTGCTGCCCATTGAAAATGTGTGGCACATTATGAAGCGCAAAATATGACAACGGAGAACCCGGACTGTTGAACAACTGAAGTCGTACATCAAGCAAGAATGGGAAAGAATTCCACCTACAAAGCTTCAACAATTAGTGTCCTCAGTTCCCAAACGCTTATTGAGTGTTGTTAGAAGGAAAGGTGATGTAACACAGTGAAACATGTTGCAGGCATCCATTTCAAAATGAGCAAATATTTGCACAAAACAATGAAGTTTTTATCAGTTTGAACATTAAATATCTTGTCTTTGTGGTGTATTCAATTGAATATAGCTTGAAGAGGATTTGCAAATCATTGTATTCTGCTTTTATTTACATTTTACACAACATCCCAACTTCATTGGAACTGGGGTTGTATATAGATGTACTAAGAGCAGGGGGGTGGGGCTAAGAAGTTGCCTCGTGGCAAAATTTGAGATATCAGAAATTCAGCCACGCTTGATGTCAACGTGGTGAGGAACAAAAACACAACTTCACCTTTACTATAACACTGCAAACAAAAAAAGTCTGTGAAAATTCTGATTAATTTATTACTGCTCTGTTTACGACTTGTTGCCAAATGATGAATCAGACCCACAACGAGCAGCTCCAGACTGATTTGCGAGGTGTATTGTATCTTGTACACATTAATGTTGATAATATGTGCAGGTTTTAGAGGAATATAGTCTGTGTGTAACCCCAAACCACAAAAAGTTCATTTCTGTCACAAACGCTGCTGGAACTCAGTGAATCATGTCATTAAAATGGTTTTTCATTGTGTGTGTGTGTGTGTGTGTGTGTGTGTGTGTGTGTGTGTGTGTGTGTGTGTGTGTGTGTGTGTGTGTGTGTGTGTGTGTGTGTGTGTGTGTGTGTGTGTGTGTGCGCGCGCACACACATACACACACACACACACACACACACACGTTCTGTTGCCAGCAGCCCCACTTGGTGCTAATGAGCCTTTGAAGTTTTCACACATGCAAACACACCCATCATCAGGCCAGAATGGCAGCTCCACCCTGGTTCACGCCTGCTTTGCATATAAGCGCGGGTGTGTTGTTTACCGAGTGAGTGCTGTCGTGTCATGTCGCACGCAACAACACACTAACAGATGCACGTCATGTGCGCTGAATAAATGCACAGGCAGGATGAAAACTGATCACAGGCAAATAAAGTCAAAAGGATTTAACTACAGGTCAGATTGACAGTGACTTTATGGAACAATATGTGACAAATTCTCCAACCTGTTACCATTTATTAAAAAAAAAGGTTACTGTTTATTCTGCCCTTTTTCTGCAGGTCACCCTATTTCAAATTGTACATGACACTTCGTCAGTGCATGCGTCATGCTTAGTTATCATGTTACTGGGTAACATATGTCACATGTCATAGAATCAAATAGACGTTGACCTTGTTTGACCTTTATTTTGGAGACCAAGCATTCAACACAGTCAAAACTGACCCATTTATTAATCCCATTAGCTCAATCAATAATTTGCATCACTTTTTACCAAAATTGGAGCAACTTTAACTTTTGACCCCTGTACAAACTGAATTTGACCTTTGTCACCATTCTTGCTGTTTTTACCCCATAACATTCAGTGACAGACAGTCCAAACTATACCTTTTTGGAATCTTTATGATCAGACAAATAATATGGTGTAGTTTTCAATTTGGTTGGAGCATTTTAAAATTTTGACCTCTGTGTAATTCTTCAGTTGACCCGCGCTGGCCGCCTATTGAAAATTCAAGTAGCCAGTCTTTTTTTTTTTTGAAAAGAGTAATGTCTAAGGTGTATTTGTGCCAAATTTGATGCTTGTATTACCATTTGAAGGATTGTTTTAGTTATCTGCTGCACGATGTTGGTAAAGTTGCTGTTGACAAGTGACGCTTTTCTGCAGATACAGTTCACTGACCTTGGCCTTTGATTTTTTGACCTCAGTATCAATAGGCTTCCTTGAGGTCAACATGTGTAATGCAGATACACAGTCTGGTGACAGTCGGGCCAATACAAACAAAGTAATCTCACTCACTAGTGTGGACATGACTGATTGACTGCACGTAGTGCTAAAACTGAAAACTGTTTCTTTACGATTGTGTTTTGTTTGTTTGTTTCTTTGTTTTGTTGGAGGATCTATTTTAACCTGCACCTGCTGCCTGACTTGTATATTTGCAAGCAAAGTTTTACTCAGCAATTAATGTATACGTTTTCATGAATCGAAATGAATGGGTGGCGGAGGGTGGGGGTTTAGAAAGAACCCCTTAAAATTTGTATTGGAGATTGATCCATTTTGTCAACATTGCAATATCAGGCATTTTCACTATTATCATTAAATCATCGAAAGGATAGAATTTTTTTTTTTTCAAGAGATTGTATTAGAGAGTTTTCCAGCAACTGAACATAGACTTGTAACTGTAGTTGTATGGCTAAAGAAAAAAACACCCATTTTTTAAATTAGCAAAAATAAAACTAAACAAACAAACAACACTAAAAAAAAACCCCAACAACACAATTTACGCATGATTCTTTAACTACGGGCACTATTGGCCTTGTAAATGTAATTTCCACCACACCATTGCCTTACAATATAAAGCGCCTTGGGGCAACTGTTTGTTGTGATTTGGCGCTATATACATGTGCTCTGATGTCACTGTTTATCTCCATAGAAACTACCCAAACAATCTTTCATACAAACTGTTTAAAGGGACATTACAGTGTTGTGGTGGAAATTATGGCAATAGTGTGGGACAACTACATTTTGTTTAAAAAAATCACAACAGTTGTATGACATTGAATACCCCAATTATGTTTAGATTATTTTACTGATATTTTATTCAGAGATATTTTAAAACATTAGAAAAAACGTTTCTTTACCATTCATTTTTATCATTGAAGATCAAAAGTCTGGGTGTGGGACAAGCACAAAACGGCAATATTTGCATATAATAATGCTGAAAAAAGGTGAAAAAGTCATCATAGACTACTAGAACAAATTTCTTAACACACTTTCATTGTAAAGATAACTATAAAAGTGTGAAATTTCCCCTTTTTTCTGTTTTTCATACAATATGATCAAAGGACATAATAAGTGCTCGTAGTCTAAGAATCACCCTTACAGTCATGAAGGTACAGCGCAATAAAAAGGGCTATGGTGTGGTGCAAATATATATCAGGAATCCTTAAAAAAATGAAAACATAAAAAAAAGTCTGCTTTTGCTAATTCTAAATTGTTGCAGCATAGGAGTGTGTCATTTGGAAACATCCCACCGGCTTGTGTCATTTGTTACGGAGTTCCAGGATGTACTGTAACAGTCAGGTAGTACGGACAAACTGACATTATATATGTGCCAAATAGGGAGGGTGAGTGTTAAATTTTGTGAGAGCTCCTTTTGAGGCTGTGTAGGCATCTACTGTGACATCCAAACATTAAGACTGAACTGCAACAATGTTAAAAATAATAATAATAATAAAAAACAGATTCCTGACACAAGAAGGGTGGGGCAAGACAGTAAAAGAGACTTTAGGCTCCAGAACTGCCAGTGTGTGTGTGTGTGTGTGTTGGGTATGGACTTTCTGAATCTCCTCCCCGCCCTGCAGGGAGCACAGCTTCCTCTCCAGAGTTCAGAAATAACTAACAGACAGACAACTTTATTGTTCAAGAACCTGCCCGCTGTCACTGTGTCGCACACACACACACACACACACACACACACACACACACACACACACACACACACACACACACACACACACACACACACACACACACACACATATATGCACAAACACAAAAGCTCCTCTCCTTTTACTGATCTGAGTAACTGACAAGCAGAGTCTTGGTTCCACCCTGCCTCTGAGGGAGAAAAAGAAAAGGCGATAGAGGAGCAGGGGGTAAAGGGAGGGTTTGTGGACACTGGATGTGCTGACAAGACAACGGCGGTCACACCCAAACTGTGGCGCCTGACCTTCTACAACAAACAGCAACACCCACACATGCACACGCACACGCTACATGTCGACGCACAAATCCTGTAACATCATCCTTCCCGGTTTTCCAGGAAGGCCGTGTTTTCTCTTTTCATGTTGTTTGTCACTCAGCAGGACTGACGACGAGCCATCTTATTTTTTTTTAATAATCTGAGGGGTCGACTCTCTCAGGCATGAGGTTAAAGGGGTCACATTGCACAAAATGACACTCAACAAAAATATAAACGCAACACTTTTGGTTTTGCTCCCATTTTGTATGAGATGAACTCAAAGATCTAAAACTTTTTCCACATACACAATATCACCATTTCCCTCAAATATTGTTCACAAACCAGTCTAAATCTGTGATAGTGAGCACTTCTCCTTTGCTGAGATAATCCATCCCACCTCACAGGTGTGCCATATCAAGATGCTGATTAGACACCATGATTAGTGCACAGGTGTGCCTTAGACTGTCCACAATAAAAGGCCACTCTGAAAGGTGCAGTTTTGTTTTATTGGGGGGGATACCAGTCAGTATCTGGTGTAACCACCATTTGCCTCATGCAGTGCAACACATCTCCTTCGCATAGAGTTGATCAGGTTGTCAATTGTGGCCTGTGGAATGTTGGTCCACTCCTCTTCAATGGCTGTGCGAAGTTGCTGGATATTGGCAGGAACTGATACACGCTGTCGTATACGCCAGTCCAGAGCATCCCAAACATGCTCAATGGGTGACATGTCCGGTGAGTATGCCGGCCATGCAAGAACTGGGACATTTTCAGCTTCCAAGAATTGTGTACAGATCCTTGCAACATGGGGCCGTGCATTATCCTGCTGCAGCATGAGGTGATGTTCTTGGATGTATGGCACAACAATGGGCCTCAGGATCTCGTCACGGTATCTCTGTGCATTCAAAATGCCATCAATAAAATACACCTGTGTTCTTCGTCCATAACAGATGCCTGCCCATACCATAACCCCACCGCCACCATGGGCCACTCGATCCACAACATTGACATCAGAAAACCGCTCACCCACACGACGCCACACACGCTGTCTGCCATCTGCCCTGAACAGTGTGAACTGGGATTCATCCGTGAAGAGAACACCTCTCCAACATACCAAACGCCAGCAAATGTGAGCATTTGCCCACTCAAGTCGGTTACGACGACGAACTGGAGTCAGGTCGAGACCCTGATGAGGACGACGAGCATGCAGATGAGCTTCCCTGAGACGGTTTCTGACAGTTTGTGCAGAAATTCTTTGGTTATGCAAACCGATTGTTTCAGCAGCTGTCCGAGTGGCTGGTCTCAGACGATCTTGGAGGTGAACATGCTGGATGTGGAGGTACTGGGCTGGTGTGGTTACACGTGGTCTGCGGTTGTGAGGCTGGTTGGATGTACTGCCAGATTCTCTGAAACGCGTTTGGAGACGGCTTATGGTAGAGAAATGAACATTCAATACACGAGCAACAGCTCTGGTTGACATTCCTGCTGTCAGCATGCCAACTGCACGCTCCCTCAAATCTTGCGACATCTGTGGCATTGTGCTGTGTGATAAAACTGCACCTTTCAGAGTGGCCTTTTATTGTGGGCAGTCTAAGGCACACCTGTGCACTAATCATGGTGTCTAATCAGCATTTTGATATGGCACACCTGTGAGGTGGGATGAATTATCTCAGCAAAGGAGAAGTGCTCACTATCACAGATTTAGACTGGTTTGTGAACAATATTTGAGGGAAATGGTGATATTGTGTATGTGGAAAAAGTTTTAGATCTTTGAGTTCATCTCATACAAAATGGGAGCAAAACCAAAAGAGTATACTTTTACCCATCTTCTAGCGTCACAAATCGTTCTCATTTAATGTCAACCCTTTAAAATCAATGCATTCTGCCGGTCGACCCAGCGGCCTGTGAGTACCATTTACAACACGTGATAACCGCCATTTCTCAACACAGTAGCATAGCTTTGTTGCCTTTTGACAAGGTTGGGTAGGATTACTTTGAAAGAATACGTGGATTACATGTATGTATGTACATACTTTTGGATTACTTGTAATCTGATTACGTTTGGATTACATTTCATAGTAATCCTACCCAACCCTGCCTTTTGATGATGTCACCTCTCGGAGGGCCTTCTGCAGTCACAGCATGGAAGCAAACCACTGCCAAGCATTTTAATGTCACGCAACAGTAGACGAGCACAGGATTTGATTGATGGATCGGCTTTTGTTTAAACGTGGCAACAACAAGCACACTCTTCTCCGCATAAATTATGTGTCAAATAATTATTGCCATGGTGACTTGACTGTCCTCAACAGGAAGAAGGAGAAATCAATGACACTGGAAGATGTGATTATTTTTTTAATGTTATTTATTTATTAATCAGTGTGTGGAATATGGCATGAATTTGCACTTGCTTTTATGTGTGGGGTTTTGCGTGCATAAAACAAAAAACAAAACAAAAATAAACAGTTATTACACATAAAAGGGTCAACAATGCTGCCAAATGCTATAATTGTTTTCAGGTTCTTCAAAAGTTCCAAATCTTTTTCTAATAAGATTCTTCACATTTAGCAGCACCACAGAAGTTAATCTGTTGAGTTGGCTTGGCAGCTTTGCCGGGTATTGTGTTCACTGGTGTGTGTGTGTGTGTGTGGACAAAATAACTTAAAAACAGCTGGATCGATTTCTTTCAAACTTGGTAGAAACATTACTTGGACAGATATTTGGAGGTGGTTAGATTTTGTAGTGGTTTGGTCAAAGGTCAAGGAAAATATGGTCCCAAAAACACTTTTTTTTAAAAATATCTCAACACCTAAGAAGACTGTGGAACACTCTAAAGCAGGGGTAGGCAACCTGTTCCAGAAAGAGCCATGAGGGTGCAGGTTTTCTTTGCAGCCACTGACTCCACCAGGTGATTTCACTGATTAACTGATTCCATCTGCTCAAAGTGATATTAATCAGTAAAATCACCTGGTGGAGTCAGTGGCTGCAAAGAAAACCTGCACCCTCATGGCTCTTTCTGGAACAGGTTGCCTACCCCTGCTCTAAAGCATATACTGATCAGCAAGATATTTGTGATTGATTGGTTTACAGTGAACTCATACAGTTGTTCACTGTAACAGGTGTGTAGAGTGTGCACGGTATGCATCAGCTCTCAGATGCCTTTCATTGTTTTCCTGAAATAACCATTTTGGAAATTCTATAACTTGAAATAAAATCCTCTGTCCAAGTAAACATTTGGAGTTTTTTTCATCTTTGTTGGATGTGAGAATATCTAAACTTAAAACCAATTAATTTTCTTGAAATGTAGTTTTCTGTTGGTTGGTATGAAGTTAATAATTCATAAGTGTTCATAAGCAACAACCCTTCACTTTTGGGTGTGTAATTCAGGTGGAAATTAGTGAAAGAACACCCACAGGCCATAAAGGGTTAGACATTCTCAAAGTCACATAGATTCTAGGAACTCTATGACTGGAAGCAGGTCTTAGACATGAACTTTGACTTGTTTTTATTGTCATTCAGTAAAAAACATCACAGATGCTGTCACAGAATGAAAAATCGATGCAGTGCACGAACAGATGAAAACACAGAAGCACAGAATACCAGTCCAAGGTGCGTCATAGCGATATAGTTTTTTAACCTATCAATAACAGTCTCTGTATCTGTATATAAACAACATGCAATAAATGAACACAGGATATTGCACATATGAAGATGCTACAAGGATAAAGTTGCTACAGTGTATTCTATATCCTACATTCTATATGCACAGTTCCTTCTATCGATTTGTATTTAACTGTCTTATGGCGGTTGGGTAAAAGCTGTCCCAGAATCTGCGTGTTTTGCAACTCAGGCTATGGTAATGTCTACCTGAGGGCCGGAGGGAAAACAGGTTTTTAAAGGGATATTAAGTGTCCCTGTTTAGCCTTCTTGCCCTGGACAAGAAGTGCTGGTCAGTTTATTTAATTTTATTTATTTATATAGCCCCAAATCACAACAAATCTACCTCAAGGTGCTTCAAACAAGTAAGGTCTAACCTTACCAACCCCGAGAGCAAGGACACCCCTAGACAGTGGTAAGGAAAAACTTTCTCTGATGATATTGAGGAAGAAATCTCAAGCAGACCAGGCTCAGAGGTGTGACCTGCTGCTTAGGCCATTCTAACAGTTACAAGGTTTTTACAAAGTTTTACAAAGCTGAAGAAACAGAAAATAGAAAATCATCAACATAATAATATAAAGAAGATGAGAAGTCCTCACACTGCGAGCTGTTCTGCCATTTCACCAATGGTTGGCAGCCTGGCCCTAATCATCTTCTCTGCTGCCCGCATGGATCTCCCAAGTGCCTTCCTGTCTACAAATAGCCCATTTTAGATTTTTGTGACATGAGGTTTGCCAGCTCTCAGTGAGGAGTTGTTCCCTCTTCGTTACTCATATAGTACACTTACCTCCAAACAAAAAAGGTCACACACGCAAACTCTTCTTGTACATGTGCAGTTGTATCAGAAATGGCATCCGGCGTAAAACGTGTGTCGAATCAACATGCAGATCCGTCCCAGAGCTGCTGTGGTGACCTGGAGTAGAAATAGAACAAGCCAAAAGCCAGACAAGATAATTATGTACACAAACACTGAGTAAGCATTTCTTCTTTTTTGTGCAATTTGCATCTCACAAATTTTCGTACATACATTTTTCGGGACAAAGCTGTCCGGAAGAGCTTACGCCCTCTGGTGGCATTACTAAAAGCATCGAGCGGCCTGCTTCCACTTCAGCTCAACCCAAACCTGGTGTCTCAACATCACCAATCTGACCCCTCAGTTTACAAGGTTAAAATTATGGTTTCAAAGCATCCATGAAACTGATTTAAAGTTCAGTCATGTTCAGTCATACAGCTCTGTGTCACTTAAACCGCTTCAGAACGCCCACACGACAAAGCCAAACGTGGAAAAAGCACCGACATGGCTTTGAGAAAATGTGTCAGATCTTTATAGGCTCGATCACAAAGACAGAAGGCACAGATTTAGTCGCGTTATTATTGAACACGACGTTATGCAACAGTGACATGTTAACCAGTAGTTCAGACATGTGCAACCGCCACCGCGTCTGCGTTTCAACACTGTGATGTTGAAACGCACACAGTAGGATATGTGTGCAATTTCCTTGTCAAGTGCCTGTTGTGCCTCTGTAAAGACCTGTTGTGTTTCTTTATAGTGGACCTTTCTGTACATGTTATGGCACTCTGACACACCCAGGCAGGCATGCAGCCAAAGATAAATCCTTCGCACTCCCTCAAAGAAAGTTGCTTTTAAACAGGCTCATAAAGATCAAGCTACTTTTTATGTGGAGCAACAATTATTTCAAAGGGATAAATGTTTGTCGAATCTTTTGTAAAAATAACAATAACTAAAATACCAACAAATTGACTAAGAACATTCCCATACTTGATTTTTAAATTATGCAAATAATTCTTATATTTGATTAATCTATTGATTATTTTCTTGAATGATCAGTTAATTGTTTAACAGATAAAATGGAAATAAATAAATAAACAAAAAAGGTGAAAAATGTTGATCAGTGTTTCTTAAAGCCCAGATGATGTCCGAAAATATCTTCTTTTGACCACAACCCAAAGATATTCAGGTTATTGTCAGAGAGGAAGAAAGAAACAAGGAAAGGGGGGGGGGGGAAAAAAAAAAATCACACTTAAAAAGCTTGAATAAAATCATTTGAACTTTTTATTTATGACTCAACTGATTGTGAAACTAGTTGCTGATTTAGTAGTTCATTAATCATTTCTTTATTACAGTTTCAATAATTCTATATGTTTTTATCAAAAGGAATCAGTGAAATCCGTTTTGTAATCGCTTTATTAAAAGCATTTTTTTCAGAGTTGTAAGTCAGAAATAGCAAGTTCCCAGTTTCCTGTGAATGTAACGTGAACTGTGCACTTCTCCTTCTCATCAAGATCTCATCGATCAAAATGACTATTCATTGCCATGGATTTCCCCGAAAATAAGTACTTAACCAATAACACAATCATCTGGAATTTTGTGAAATCCCTCAGAAATGAAGAGACTTTATAAAAACTAGACTTCAGCACAAAGTAAATGCTGTCAGTTTAGTGAAGAAAAAAAAAAATCTAAAGGGACGACACATTTAAATGCATCCCAGTTATTGAGGGATCCCAATCAGTGATTGCAGGGTCAAAGATGAACAAAGTTAAATAATGAGGATCAAAGATGAGTGATCAGGATCAAAGATCACATTCAACATTCAGAAATCAAGACTGAAGTGCAACAATCACGATGACAGCTCAGTAATCAGGATTAAAGGCCAACAATAATAGTTCAATAGTAAACATCAGAAACAATGGGGATCAAAGATCAGCAATCAGGAACAAAGTTTTGGACCAAAGATGATTTATCAGATCAAAGATTACATTTAAAATTCGGAAATCAGCGTTGAAGTTAAGCAATCAGGATAACAGCTCAGTAATCAGCATTAAAGACCAATATTAATATTAATAATAATAAAAGCTCTGGATAAAATATCAGAAACAAATACCAACAATGAGGATCAAAGTTCAGTGATCAGGATCAAATGTCACCAATCACAACCAACGTTCAAAGAGAATACTCAACATTCAGAAATCAAGATTGAAGTAGAGCAATCAGGATAACAGCTCAGTAATGAGGATTAAAGACCAACAATAATAAAATTCAGGATGAAATATCAGAAAAAGTTAAACAATGAGGATCAACGATGAGTGATCAGCATCAAAGATCACATTCGACATTCAGAAATCAAGATGAAAGTTCAACAATCACAATCAGTAATCACAATTAAAAGCCAACAATAATAACCAAAGTTCAACCATGAGGATCAAAGATGAGTGATGACGATCAAATATCCTATTCAACGGTCAGACACCAGGATCCAAGTTCAACAGTCAGGCTCAGAAAGGAGCAATCGGAAGAAATGGTCAACATCAAATTTCAGCAACTGGGATAAAAGCTCAGCATTTAGGAATAAAGATGTCTTTGTGAGTTTACAGGGTGTTGGCAAAGATACGCACTCTCAGAGTGCCTAGCAAGTTGTGACCTTATAAATAGGGCTGGATTCAAGTGTTTCTATAAGAACTGGATAACTGTTTAGCAAGAATGAAGGTTTGAACATTTCTGTATACTAAAAGACAACAGTGTGTGTGTATACAGTATATAAAATAAAGCCTGGGCAAGATCATTTTGTAGCCGATGACGCATTTGCTCTCAGAACTTGGCTGATGAAGCCATCTCTCATCACTCCCAGAATCAGAGAAATTATCTACAGCTGCAGGTTGTCTCACGCACGTCGTGCGGTGGAGCACGTATTTGGGATGTTAATAAAATGGTAAATGGACTGCATTTATATAGCGCTTTTCTATATGCATTAGATGCTCAAAACGCTTTACACATCAATGCCTCACTCACCCCGAGGTGAGGCTGCTGCCATGCAAGGTGCCCACTACACACCGGGAGCAACTAGGGGATTAAAGACCTTGCCTTTAACCACGAGACCATCACCTCGCCCCAGTGTTGTCTGTGGATGTTGTCTCAAAGGTATGAATTAGACAAAGTTATGTTTATCATAGATGTAGCATCTCTTCAAAATCGAATGTCAGGCTCCGATGCGCAATGATGCGATGACATACAGTGTTTTCAAATAGGTTGTACAATAGGTTGACATTTATGCGTGCCAGAAATTAACATTTAAAAAAAAGTTTTACACACTGGCACATAGTCACAGACAGTTCACACACAGTTTACAAGTTTACTCACTGGCACTCAAGATTACATGCCAGTATGGAGATTAAATTTATGCAAGTGTCAAAGTGCATATATTTTTCTAGTCACTTCTTTTTCCATTGAATTTTTTACCTCTTTATTTTTGCAAGAAGTAGTAGCAATACTAGCTGTCTCTTCTTGAGCCAGCTTCAGTCTCACCTGAACAGTTCTCTGGAATCTGGGATAGGTGGGAGGTGATAGCTTTGTTGATGAAGATGGAAGTTTTCATTTTAGTCTCTGAATCAAATGCGCCCTAGGGCGGGTATAATCAGCTAGTAATGTCTAAAGGTCCACTGAGGCGACCAGGTTTCAGGGAGCCAGTAAAGGCCAAATGTCAACATGAACAGTGCAATCAGGATCTGACTTTATGGCCTCTGTGACTCTGGATTAACCAGGAGCTTCAGGTAAAGTAGCTCCTTATCAGGATTTACTGCTGTGCCTGAACTTTATGAGGAGTTACCGCAACACTTTGTCCTTTATTGTGACTAGCATCCTCTAAAATTGGCACCTGTAGTCAACTTTATGCCTTTGATCTGAGTCATTTACAATCACATCAGTGTAAATGACAACAGATCAACACGTGAAGCTGCTGTTGCGTCTAAAGGTGAGCTGATAAAGGTTTTCTCATTTTTATGGCGTGTCGGCAGAGGTGTCAAGTAACGAAGTACAAATACTTCGTTACTGTACTTAAGTACACTTTTTAGGTATCTATACTTTACTCCATTACTTATTTTTCTGCCTACTTCTGACTTCTACTCATTACATTTTCACACAAGTATCTGTACTTTCTATTCCTTACATTTTTAAAACAGCCTCGTTACTTTTGGCTTCAGTTTAATGTTTATATATATATTTCACGTCATGTGCGCCTGTAATCAACTTTTCTGCAGCACGGCTTTGCTTTGAACCGTGAACCAATCGAAGCAGTAGTTCGCAGATTGAAGCAATGCTACGACCATTGCTTCGTTTATTCTTTCTTTCTTTCGCTTAATTTTCCCCCGCTAAAACCCTAAAGAGCATACTTATGTAGTATTATTTACCTTTTCTATGTTAAACTGACCTGTTATGGTCTTCTGAAACAGTTGATGGATGTATTTTATAACTTAAAAACGGGAGCGATGCTAACGCGTTAGCATGTCTATGGCATTTTCAATGTTAAAACTTAGCATTATGCAGTTGCAGCTGTCATCACGTTCGAGTGCATTTGTTTTCAAATTGTAATATTTCTTAAATTTATTTTTGTTTATATATTAATAATCTAATGATTATTATATACAATTCTAGAGAAAGAGGCAAAAAGAACCTGAATAGAAACACAACAGAAAATATAAAAGCAACTAACAATGAACATACGTAAATAAATACATACATAAATAAATGTTTCCTGTGAACACCTAGTGATTCTTATACCTCCACTTCATCCCTGTCTTATTTAATGAGTTTGTTTCGGTCAAAACATATTTTCATTGCGTTAATTTCTTCAGTGATTTCCTCCAGAACTATCTGCCAAACTAGAAAACTGCTACATCCTAGTAAGAGCAGAATACTACTGGAATGAATTTGAATAAGGAAAGTTGTGTTTTTTTGTTTTGTTTTTTTCCCCCTTCACTAAATGGATGCTGCACTCACTGCAGTTTATTGTCTGGAATAGTCCCAGATTGCATTTCAGAGCTGCTAGAATTGAAACATTTTCGTGCAGGTGGTGTTGGGGGTAATTTTGGGTCACATGTAGAACGAATCAGTTTTTAAATTAAGCTTTCAATTCATATAGTGGCATCTACCTTTTTTTTTTTAAAGGTTACTTTATACTTTTATACTTTAAGTAGGTTTTGGAGCACATACTTTTTCACTTTTACTTGAGTAAAGAGGTCAAGTTGATACTTCAACTTTTACCAGAGTGTTTTTAAACTGCAGTATCTATACTTCTACTTAAGTAACAAATGTGTGTACTTTTGACACCACTGCGTGTCGGGGAAGCAGAAGCTCGATAGCCTCCGCCAACACGCATGTCTGCATGCACAATGACCGCTGTGACCTTGCTTACCTGCAGCATAAAAACACAGGTGCCAAAATACCCTCTTTCATGAGCATTTACCATAAAGCCTGGTTTCCTAATAATTTATGCATATGCTCAGAAAATTTCATCAAGATTCATTCTTAACTGAGTTTCAGTGTTGCAGTTTCATTCTTCTGGATCTCAGTTCCAGAATATAATCCAGATATCTCCAAAATTGATTCCTGTAAATTACTATCATCTGATGACCACATTTCATTGAGAACACAGTTAGTTTTGGAGATATCCTGTTCACGGACAAACACGGGTAAAAACATCACCTCTTCGGTGGAGGTAATCAACAGCACGAGTTGCATGCCATTAACTAATTGGGTGTTGAAATTATTGTACTTGTTGGAACAGAAATGGAGTGTTAAATTAGATGTTTTATTGTCTTGTCAGCCCACACTGAGGACACAGTGTCTCTAATGGCATTGCTATTTCAAAGAAACACCCTACGTATGTTCTTTTCTTACGTAGGTCTGTAAACGTCATACCCGAGTACTGCCCAGTAATCCAGAAAACAAATAAATTGCACAAAACAAAGCAGCCAGATTGTTTCTTCAATCTTCTTTCCATGCTAATGTGCATGAGATACATAATTATCTTGGGCAAATCAGAATCTAGTGTTTTGTTGTGTAAGCGTGCTGTCACCTTGAGTATAATAGTATTTGGCAAAACTATTTTTCCCTTTCACAGTGTAATTAGTTTTTTTGCCCTTGTGGAGTGCATACTTCCACCAAGAACACAGTCCCAATTCATTTAATCTTAACAACAAGCCAAACTCCATCTACTCTAATGGGCCTCCGCTGTCCAAGAGTGCTACTACGGTCCATCCGGAAAGTATTCACAGCGCTTCACCTTTTCCACATTTTGTTATGTTACAGCCTTTTTCCTAAAAGGAGTACATTCATTTTTTCCCCCCTCAAAATTCTACACAAAATACCCCATAATGACCACATGAAAGTTTTTTTTTTTTTTATTTCTGCACATTTATTAAAAATAATAATTATAAAAAAAACTAAGAAATCACATATACATAAGTATTCACAGCGTTTGACATGAAGCTCAAAATTGAGCTCAGGTGCATCCCGTTTCCACTGATCACCCTTGAGATGTTTCTACTGCTTAATTGGAGTTCACCTGAGGGTAAACGCAGTTGACTGGACATAATTTGGAAAGACTCACACCTGTCTACATATAAGGTCCCACAGTTGACAGTGCATGTCAGAGCACAAACCAAGCATGAAGTCAAAGGAATTGTCTGTAGACCTCCGAGACAGGATTGTTTCCAGACACAAATATGGGGAAGGGTACAGAAACAGTTCGGGTGCTTGGAAGGCCCCAATGAGCACAGTGGCCTCCATCATTCATAAACTGAAGAAGTTAGGATCCACCAGGACTCTTCCGAGAGCTGGCCGCCCATCTAAACTGAGCGAGCGAGCAAGAAGGGCCTTAGTCAGGGAGGTGACCAAGAACCTGATGGTCACTCTGTCAGAGCTCCAGCATGCCTTTGCAGTCAGAACCTTCCAGAAGGACAACCATCTTTGGAGCAACCTACCAATCAGGCATGTATAGTTATGTGGTGATGGAAGCCACTCCTTAGTAAAAGGCACATGGCAGCCTGCCTGGAGTTTGCCAAAAGACACCTGAAGGACTCTCAGACCATGAGAAACAAAATTCTCTATCATCCCTACAGTAAAGCATAGCAGTGGCAGCATCATGCTGTGAGGATGTTTTTCAGTGGCAGGAACTGGGAGACTAGTCTGGATTGAGGGAAAGATGAATACAGCAATGTACAGAGACATCCTGGATGAAAACCTGCTCCAGAGCACTCTTGACTTCAAACTGGGGCGACGGTTCATCTTTCAGCAGGTCAATGACCCTAAGCCCACAGCCAAGATATCAAAGGAGTGGCTTCAGGACAACTCTGCAAATGTCCTTGAGCGGCCCAGCCAGAGCGCAGATATGAATCTGATTGAACATCTCTGGAGAGGTCTGAAAATGGCTGTGCACCGACGCTCCCCATTGAACCTGATGGAGCTTGAGAGGCGCTGCAAAGAGGAATGAGCAAAACTGCCCAAAGATTGGTGCACCAAGGTTGTGGCATCATATTCAAGAAGACTTGAGGCTGTAATTTCTGCCAAAGGTGCTCGAACAAAGTACTGAGCAAAGGGTGTGAATACTTATGTACATGTGATGGCTTAGTTTTTTTTTATTTTTAATAAATTCTCAAAAAAGAAAAAAAAACATTTTCTTGTCATTATGGGGTGTAGTGAGTAGAAGTTTGAGGGGAAAAAATGAATTTACTTTATTTTGGAATAAGACTGTAACATAAAGTGTGGATAAACTGAAGCGCTGTGAATACTTTCTGGATGCACCGTACTTCAAAATGAATAAAATAAATAAGTGTATTCTCACTTTTACTGACTTAATTTTGTTTTTCCTGTGGGCACTTTTTCCTTTTGTATATACGTACACACAAATGCATATGTAAGAGCCGCAACGTGCCTCAACACGCTTGGTCTCTCACAAAAAAATTCCTGGAAACAAACATGTCTGCATGTGTTAAACGTTGTATACGCTACATTTTCATATACAGTACTCCAAAACTTACACCAGGCTCATAGCATTTTAGAGTGACAGACATGTTTAGACAGGCAGTGACATGAACTGCAACATCTGTAACCATCTGACATTTGATACATGCAGCCCCCCGCGCACATGCACGCACACACACACAAAGAAATCCAACTTCATATGTGCTTGGAGAATATGAAATATATATTTAAAGTATAGAATACAATACTTACATATTTAAAACAGAAATGTGCAAGGAGAGTCAGAAGTAAAAACATTTTTACAGTGTACATCAGTAGATTTGTTGATTAGTGGAACACTGAATACCAGATGACAGGAACGCTCAGACAAAAAAACAAAAACAAAAACACACACACACAAAAAAACAAAAACAATAAAAAAAAAAACAAAACACTAACACAAAACAGCAAATCAAGCTGCACTCAGGACGAACGAGCCCAGTGTGTGAAAAACAGTAACAGATTAATAACTTATGGTTCATCTACAAGTTTCAGACAAACAACTACTCCGTCCGAGTGTTTTTTTTTTTGTGGTGGGTGGGGGTGATAGGACGTGAGTTGCGCCTTAAAAAAAAATAACAAAACAAGCATCCCTCTTATTGTTTGATGCAGGGGAGGATTCACACACAGAAGAAAATATATCAAACTGAAGTCTTAATTTTAAATATTACTATTGCTCAACTCACCGGGCTTCAGACAGAAAAAACTGCAAAAGTGCAAGTGTACCAAAAAACACCACAATGTTAAGACTAACATGAACTGAAATGTGTGCAGGTCATTTATGTACTCGTGCACGTTTGCTGTTTCCCCCTCAAATCACTGCAAACATGTTTGGTGGGGGTACAAAGGAATCACCCTGAGCATCAATGGGTCTGTCAGAGATGCTTGTGAATTCAAATCCTTCTCAAAGGTTTTTAGGAGGATTTGCAATTTAGTGTGTGGAAGCACACCAAATTGTGCATGACTGAAAATAATTCTGGTTCAACATATTCAAAGGAGAGAAGTTAAAAAAAATCATTCAAGCCAATTCCATGCATAAACAGAGCTGACGGGCTTTAAGATATAGAGGTTGACCACTTTTTTAATTCCGATATCTCATCACTGATATAATATGCAACTAACTACTGTGCCGGGGGGGGGGGGGGGGGTCTCTCGTCAGCTCACTCAGATCTCCACTTATAACCTTTCTTATTAGTTTGCAATAGCAATGTTTAAAATTAAGACTCACATCCGATTTGTTTTTGTCTCTTTCCTTGCCTTTTTTTTTTTTTTAATAAATCAAAGACATGACAGTTTTGAGATTTTCGTCATGAAATGTAAAGGCCAAATAAAAAAACCTTTCAGCTGTGTTGATTAGAGATGAAAATAAGCGCTGGTTGAGGTTTTAGTTTTTCATTCATCCCTCCATCAGATGGCATGTTATTGGTCCTTTCCCGGTGAAAATGGTCAGTTTTTGTATTTCTGACTGATGGATGGATGGATGGATGGATAGATGGATAGATAGATTGGGTGCAGGTGTTCAGTAACACGTTCTTTGGGTTTGTCATCTGATGCATTTCTGCTCGTTTTGCATTACTGAGGACATTCTTTGGCTGCAGTGCATCTGGAAAGTTTTCACAGATCTTCACTTTTTCCACATTTTGTTATGCTACAGCCTTATTCCAAAATGGAGTAGATTTACGTATTTGTTTCCACAAAATTCTGCTTACAACACCCAATAATAATATGAAAAAGTTTTTGGGAATTTTTTGCAAATGTATTAAAAAAAAAAAAAAAAAACTAAGAAATCACGTGTACGTAAGTATTCACACCCTTTGCTCAATACTTTGTTGGCAGCAATTACAGCCTCAAATCTTCTTGAATATGATGCCACAAGCTTGGCACACCTATTTTGGGGTTCTTGTTCACCTCCCTGATTAAGGCCCTTCTCCCCCAATCGCCCAGTTTAGACGGGTGGCCAGCTCTAGGAAGAGTCCTGGTTGAACGTTTCTGTACCCTTCCCCATATTTGTGCCTCAAGATAGTCCTGTCTCAGAGGTCTACAGACAATTCCTTTGACTTCATCCTTGGTTTGTGCTCTGACATGCACTGTCAACTGTGGGACCTTAAATGTAGACAGGTGTGTCCCTTTCCACATCAAGTCCAATCAACTGACTTTACCTCAAGTGTACTCCAATTAAGCTGTAGAAACATCTCAAGGATGATCAGTGGAAACAGGATGCACCTTAGCTCAATTTTGAGCTTCATGGCAAAGACTGAGCTCTTATGTACATGTGATTTCTTAATCCAAAACACTGTCATTATGGGGTATTGTGAGTAGATTTTTGAGGGAAAAAATTTCAACAATTTTGGAGTAAGAGTGGAACATAAAATGTCGAAAAAGCGCACCACTGTGACTACTTTCCAGATGCACTGTGTTTTAGCTTTGCTGAAGCTATACAAAGGCATAAAACACATTTATTTCAGAAACTCAGAAATCAAACATACAAGTACAAGTGCAAATGTAACTGAACTGTATCTTTTTTTATTCTTATTCTTACAGTAGTGGAGCAGGGACAGTGCTGTCTTTGGGGACTGTTGGTCAAACAGAATAGGTGCTATCCTGTTTTTTCTCTCTCTCGCAGTTTGTTGATCCTCTCTTCCTCTTTAGTCTTCATGTGTCTTGCTCAGTTCATGGTAATGCAGAAGGTCTGGATCGAGCCCAAGCTGTGATGATTTGGGATCGGTTTTGTCCTCAATCTCTGTTGGGTCAGTTTTTTTGAAAAATAATTTGTGCAAATTTGGTTGGGGTAATTGTTTTCAGCGTGGTCCATGAAGACCATTAGTTTGAAGTCCTACCTCCTCCACAATAAAAGCATTCTGGAGCTCAATGGGTTGGGGAACGTATTAAATGTGGAGGTGAGGCGTCACCATCGTCCCTTAACAATGGACTTTGTTGACAACCTGCTTCTCTTCCGGTCAACCTCACCATCCAGCGGGTTGGTGGCTGCAGTTACAAACCCTGTGGCAGAGCTAAAGGGTGTGACTGGGACGCCCCCCTCCTACCCTCACCTGGGGGTTTCTCTGGGGGAGAGGTGTGTGTGAGCAGGTGTCCATCGGGGGAGGTGTGTATGCCGTGGCTGCTGAGAAGACTGTGGAGGTGTGTGACGGTGCTCAGCAGCTGGCTCTTCTCCTCCTCCAGCACAGACACCTGCTCCTTCAGATGGCTCTCTGACTGGACCAAGACCTCCACTCGCCTCTCCAGGCTGCACACGCGAGCTTGGGACACCTGGGTGGGGTCAGCAGTACAGGAAGCGTGACGATCGAGACGGATGAGAGACTCCAAACACGAGCTATGCATTTGTGAGAACGTGCACGTACCTGCAGCTCTTCAAGCAGGTCGAGGTTTTGCTGTCGGAGGCTCTGATTGCTTCTCTCCAGCTGTGCAGCTCGTTGGTGTTGGTTGAGGGTTGGGGACGTGTCCAGAAGCTCGTCCTGCAAGACGTGGTACTCCACTTCATAGGCCTGGAGCTGCTTAGATACATCCATAGCAGAAACCTGATGCACACAAACAACATTTATAGTCGATGGACCGGCAAGTTTTCGGTTTCACTTAAGGGCACTTGAACAACACTTACAATCCAGCCAATGTATGGTGGTCATCCCAGGGTGGCAGCTATGTCCAGGCAGGGTTCAATTTTAGAATTACATACAGTAACGGTCAGCATTTAAAAATCCAAATGGGGTTATTCCACCCGTTCCATCCCATTTCATCATCCAGAATAGAAAATCTGGATGCATTTTAAAGCATCATAGTTACTTCTTGATCCATCTTTGTCAATCTTGAACAAGCTTGGCATATGTAGTAGTTATGGCCATCATTAGCACCAGGTTTGAAATCGGGGACAAATTTTCAAACTCATCCCAACTCGCAAAATCGTCACTCGTGTGTGGTAACCTCTGTGTGCTCGTAGTCTTAACAGCTTCAATCACGTTTGAATGTCTTTAAATGGGGTGTTCCTAGTGAGTCCGCCTTGAATTGTGTTTGATCGCACTCCATCTGGGTTACGAATTTGAAGCCGAAGCAGCACTTCTTGTGGTTCTGTTCGAGGGTGCAGGTTTCTTACTTTAGCTTTCAGGCAGGTTGCCAGGTCTGCACTTTATAAACCAGCATGTTAGGAGGCAAGTCAGATGAAGGCATTTCATCCCGTTTTTGCACTTTTTTTGGATCGTGGGCGATCATAGTAAAATGGCATCCAAAACCAATAATTTGCTCCACTTTTACCGAAAGTAGACCAAGTTTCCCAAGGGATCAATAAAGTACTATCTAATCTAAAGATTAGTTTTTGACACCTGTACAAATTGAAATCGACCTTTGTCACCATTTTGTTTTCTGTTTTTACTTCATAACAGTCAGTCAGAGATAGTCCAAACCATACCTTTTTGGAATATTTATGATCACACAAATAATGTGGTATACTTTTAAAAAAATTGGAGCATTTTTAAAATTCTGACCCCTGTGTAATCTCCATTCACCCTGACCTGGCTCAAGCAGCCACTATGGGATGGCTACCATACGTTTTCGTGGTATACCGATGCTGAACTGAAAGTGTAATTTCATCGTCGTAGGTGGTACCGATTAGGTCAAAAATGGCTTTGGGTTCATGGACTATTGGAAGAGTGTTATATATATTTTTTTTTTTAAACCTCGGAAATTCATTGACCCCTTGGACGATGTAATTTATAAACAAACGTTGATTTTTGTATGTAGGCCATATCTCTTCACTGTGAACAGATAGTCTCACGTGGATGGGGGGTGCTGACAACCAGAAAAGCCAGTGCTTAACTCAAAAGTCTGATCAAAAGGTACATGCATACTTTGAAAAACAACAAAAAAAAAACTCCCCTGATAACAAATCTACACTCAGAATCCTTAACACCTCCTCCCCCACACAAATATCAGGCCGATGTACAAAACGTGACATTAGTTGCATACATGAGACTGACTCATGATGAAAAGACTCGTGTGCTGAGTGAATAACCGGTGAACTGCGAGAAGATTGACAGCTCCAATGTTACACAAAACAACACATTTGGACACACATACAAAACAAGATCAGACTCGGTAAAGGAGCTCACCTGACTAGATTTATATCTACGCATTCATTCAACCCATTCCAAGAACCTTAGTAAAAGTCAAGAGTTTTAACACACTTCCCATTCAGCTGAATGAGAAAGCCCGTCCAAACATCTGACAGTGCAAATAAAATAATAATAATAATAAATCTTAATCAATTCAGGTGTTTCGTTTCAACACATGCCTAAGCCACACAGGTTAACTGTGTGTGTTTCTCCAACCTGATTAATGGTTTTCTCCATCTGCACCAGACCCAGGTTGGGCAGGGTGGTCTTGATGAAATCCACAATAGACTCCAGACTCTCGTGTTGCAGGATCAGAGGCTTATGGCTCCCCAGCAGGCTCAAGGCCACCTTGAAGATGACCTCTGACCCCTGCAGAAACAGCATGTCTGACAGAGCAGAATACAAACGGGAATCAATGACAAAAACAACAACAAAACACACCCAACACTTTTTTCCCCTCCTCATTTTTTTTTCTTTTTCCATTACATCACAAAGATAATAATGACAGATAAATGGTTTATGGTGTTTATCCAAGTCTTAAAAGAATTCAATCGCAAAAACATACTTTGACGTCAATAAAAAGGTTATTCAAAGATGAGTATAGGCCAGGGTAAATACGGAGTCAGAGTGGGTGTGTGTGTGTTTGTGTGTTCTAGGCGTGCATCAGGGTGTGGTTACGGTTGGGCAGGATTGCATGAGATCAGACAAAAGATTAAGGAATGGGTGTGGAGGTGCAGAGCCTCATGTATGATATCACTGCACTGATGATGGCCCTCACGTTGTGCAAACGCACCCTGACACACGCAGAGCGTTATGCTCTGAGGAGCGCGAGGAGCCAGTGAGTCTGGTTCCGGTTCAGTAACTGAGTACACAGTTCAAATTTAGGCAGGGGGGGGAGAACAGTATTAGTAGAGGACTGAGGTGAAAGATGCACATCATTTAGGAGAGGATAACTCAACTGTTCTAGACTAATATGACCCCAATAAACAACTTGGGATGTGTGTCAAAATCTCTATCAGGGACAAACTGCCTGAAAATGAGTCCCGAGTGTTGCTTCAAATATAGCTGTATTTTCTAAACTGCAGCAGCTACAGATTTCCCAAGGTCCTCAATATGTTCAGAAGACCAGTACATGTTTAGAAGCATTATAGAAGAGTGCAAAATTTTGATATTTTAAGAGAAAATGGCCAGGTAAAATAAGTGGATCAACTTTTTACCGTACATCGAAATACAATGAAACTTCATTTTCAGTCATACTGTTATCAATGGAACATTGATTTCAAGTGAAAAATACAAAATAAAACTTGTTTCTTTAGCAGACAGCAGTATCTAGAGATCTTCAGGGAAATTTACCAACATGTATGCACATAATTTAAGCCCAGAAAGTTTAAGTTACTAAATATGTGGTGATTCTGGACTGTGACATTTGACCAAATGTTTTCCAGCGGTTTTCTCTTAAAATATTAAAATTGGAAATTTTACACTCTTCTGTGACCCTTCTAAACATGTACTCGTCATTCTGAACATATTGAGTATCTTGGAAATATATTGAGTATATATTGAGATATTGAGTATCTGTAGCTGCTGCAGTTTAGAAAATACAGCTGTATTTTAAGTAACACTCGGGATAAAAAATTTTCATTTTCAGGCTGTTTGTCCCAGATAGAGATTTTAACACATATCCCAAGTTTTTCCACTGGGGTCATATTAGTCTAGAACAGTTGAGTGATCCTCTCCAGAATGATGTGCATACATGTCTAAGCTAGGTCCTAGACTATATGGAAGGAATGAAGGAGATAAAGATGTGCGTTTAAAGAAAGAAAATTGCTGACTGTGACAGTACTGTTTACATAGTTGAAAAAAAAAGCTTACTCCAGAGAAAGCAACAATGAAAGGATGCCCGCCCCAAATACTAATACTCAGATGTCCGCTAGAATACGTAGTAATCCATAGAGTGCCTTCATCCTGCTCTTCCGTCTGTCTGGACGAATTTATGCTGAAACAACTCTCGTCTTAGTGTCCAAGGAGTCTTGGTGAGCATGTAAAAGTTTCCCGTAAGAGCAGATAAAAAGGAAGTCTTCAATGCTTACCGAAGACTCTGGCCACAAATCCGAGGGGGAAGTGAGAGGCAAAAGCGGTGAGGAACCAGGGGGTGGCGTACAAACTCGGCCCGATCTCATGCTGTTCGAGGTGACTGTACAAATCTCTGTGGTAGTCATGGAGCAAACGTGATAACTCGTACATTTGAATCTGAAATTAGCAGCACAGTATGTACAGAACATGCTTTGATAATATTATTTATTTATTTATATATATATTTTAATGACTGACAACAAAACAACTCTATAAATATTTGAATCACAGAATGTTAAATACCCACAAAGTGGCTCTGGTCAAAATCATCAACTTGCAAAAATAAATATTAAATTAACATAAACAGCATTTATATGAAACTCAAAGAGTAATGATCGTTTTGTTAGCAAAAAGCTGCGAGATGATGGCCCGAACTCTCACAGCTGGAGAGTTTGGGCCGTCAACTCCTGGCTGCGTTTTCCTAATGTGGCTACTAGTTTAGCGTGTGCCAAATGTCGAAGTAAATTCAAAGAAAGATGGATACAAACACCAAGCCCCCCCACCCCCCAAAAAAAATTTAAAAAAAGATTTTGACAGTTGCTTCAACTCAACTGATGGCAATTTGTCAGAGTGATGAACAACTTCTCACTAACAAGAATGTGCATGCGTTAACCATTTTATTACCTAACAACATAACTGCTAGGAAACCACAGTAATGTCAACACTGACAAACTGGAGTGATACGCTAAAGATTACATTCACTCCATCACTTGCCCAAGGTAACAACTGTTAATTAAAGTCCTATAAAACACTGTGTTCTATGGGAAGAGGGTGTGGCTCCACCCGGCTCCACCCATCCATTCAGGTAGCACAGAATTGTGCTGCAAATGCCACCACCTGAATAAATTTGCAGCTTGAATTTTGGTTTCAGTTTGGTCTGAAGCTTCAATGTGCATGCAAAAGATAAAGCCAAAGTTATATAAGAACAATATTAAATCAAAATCCCATTGATCACTAGTCTATAACATGGCTGCATTAATACTGTATAGAAAGACAACAAAGCAGCTGCATCAAAATCAGCATTTTACTCACCTTTCATCTTCAGTATTCCAGCTATTGAAGATGGTTATCGTAGCAAATCATGAATGATTTCTTGCCTCTTTTTGGCCCCACACAAACTAGAGAAGGTGCACTCAAGTGTGGAACTGGACAGATTGGTTTCGTCTTAACTGAATTTCATTGTGTCCACTGGAGAGACATTATAAACCAGGTGTACTCTATTTTCCGGAGTACGAGGTCTGTTAGAAAAGTATCCGACCTTTTTATTTTTTTCAAAAACCTGATAGATTTGAATCACGTGTGCTTGCATGAGCAAACCTTGAACCTTCGTGCGCATGCGTGAGTTTTTTCACGCCTGTCGATTGCGTCATTTGCTTGTAAGCAGCCTTTGTGTGAGGATGGGTGGAGTCTCTCGTCGTTTTTTCTTTGCAAGGAAATGGAACGACTGGAGCAGCGCGACTGCATCAAATTTTGCCAGAAACTGGGCGACAGCCAGGTGGAAACCATTCAGATTATTCAGGCGGCTTTCGGTGATGATCCTCTGGGCATCACACAGATTAAGGAGCGGTACAACCGGTTTAAAGACAGCCGCACAACGGTGGAGAGCGCGCCGCGCTCTGGGCGGCCATCAACATGCTGAAATGACCAGATCATTCCAAAGTGAACGCTGTGGTGATGTGGGACCGTCGTGTGACTATCCGAGAAACTGCGGAAGAGGTGGACATCAGCACTTTTTCGGCACATTCCACAGTGACAGAAGATTTTGCCATGAAAAGAGTTGCAGCGAAATTCATCGGCACGAAGCTGATGGCGGAACAAAAGCGCCACCGTGTTCTCGGATAGTCACACGACTGAAAAGCCATCTGAATCTTCCGAATGGTGGAAGAGCTGAGCATGTCAAAACGTGTCCTGTGAGACTTCAACACGAAGGCGCTTTTGTTCCGCCATCAGCTTCGTGCCCAAGCCATTGGCATGAATTTCACTGCAACTCTTTTCATGGCAAAATCTTCTGTCACAGTGGAATGTGCAGAAAAAGTGCTGATGTCCACCTCTTCCGCAATTTCTCGGATAGTCACACGATGGTCCCACATCACCACAGCGTTCACTTTGGAATGATCTGGTCATTTCAGCATGTTGATGGCCGCCCAGAGTGTGGCGTGCCCTCCACCGTTGTGCAGACGTCTTTAAACCGGTTGTATCACTCCTTAATCTGTGTGATGCCGATAGCATCATCACCGAAAGTCGTCTGAATAATCCGAATGGTTTCCACCAGGCTGTCGGCCAGTTTCTGGCAAAATTTGATGCAGTCGCGCTGCTCCAGTCGTTCCCCCATTTCCTTGCAAAGAAAAAAACGACGAGAGACTCCACCCATCCTCACACAAAGGCTGCTTACAAGCAAATGATGCAATCGACAGGCGTGAACAAATTCACGCATGCGCACGAAGGTTCAAGGTTGGCTCATGCAAGCAGACGTGATTCAAATCCATCGGGTTTTTGAAAAAAATTAAAAGGTCGGATACTTTTCTAACAGACCTCGTATAGGTCACTTTTTTTTTTACTAGTTTGGGGGGCCCGTAACTTATACTCTGGTGCGACTTATATACAGAGATATCCCACATTTGTGGTTAATAAGAATAACTATGATTATTTATATATGATTTTCCTTGGAATCAAAGCACTAAACAAAATAAACTAATAAAAGAAGTTCCAAAAATAAAAAGCACACTCCAACAATGCACAAAATCCAAAATTAAAGAGCTGATAATACAAAAAAGGTGCGATTTACATTCCAGCATGACCTCTACATGGGTTTTTCTTCTTCAAGAGGCATTGTTAAAAATTTGTGACTTATACTATGGAAAATATGGTGAATCCAATCAAGTTAAAAATCATACCTAGATATCATCTTGATAAGAGACATTTTAAAGCCAGGTGTAATCTTGGCCTGTTACCTGCAGTACGATCATGTCAGGTCTGTACTGTTTGCGCAGACCGACATCAAACATGAGAAATTTGAGCATGTTGAAGGCCTCCTCTTCATCCATGTGCAGCAGCAGCACTCCCGCAATGAAGGACAGACCCTGGCAGTAACCCACCTATAAATAAAATAATAATAATAATAATAATGATAATAAAAAAAACAAACACTTGACCTTAACATACACCTTAACAAAGAAAAATAGTAAAATAAATAAATAAACAAATCCCCAAGCACTAAATATATTGCACAGGTTAATATACTTTGAGTCTGCTGAGGAGATCTGGTGTGAGGTCCAAACACAACTGGAATCAGAAAAGTAAATCACACAATACCAGATTGGAAGCAAACTTTTTTGGAGTTATTAAATCAAAATCGATCAACTCTGTCTTTACAACCATATCACACTAAAGTTACCAGCACAGCCAAATGGCATGTTAATCCTTCTACAGAAACGTGTCATCTTTTGGTTGAACATTTACTCTTGTTCAATGCTACAAATACCATCAGTAACCTCATGAATATTCAGAATGTTCAAAGAAAATCCCATATTATTCATATTACCAGGTGGTGCAATTTATTTTAAATCAAGGCCTGCATTTTGCACTGAGCAGTGGTTAGTACAGTTGGTTTCAGTGCAGAAGGTTCCCAGTTCAAACCCCGCCCCTGCCCATTTCTCCATCTAATGTAGAGTTGCGTCAGGAAGGACATTCGGTGTAAAACTTGTGCCAAATCAACATGCAGATCCACTGTGGATCAGCTGTGGAGACCTTGAGTGAAAACAAGGGAGCAGCCAAAGGGACTTACAATTGTGCAGAGCAACGATACGGGCAGAATACTCGCAGCTGTCTGATGATTATCCTATGATCGTTATTATTATTTTCACCAGTATACTGTGAGGATATACTAATGTTCATTCTGACAGTTATGGTGTAAAAAAAAAAAAAGGGGGGGGGGGTGCAAATACTAATCAAGGTGAAGTTGTTGATCATGAAACTAGGTCACCTTGGTGTCGAGTTAAAATGTCACACCAGTGCCAAATGACATCACCCCCTCAGTACAATGATGCCATACACTCGGCTGTCACAACACAAGTATGTTTTTGATTCATGCAACAGCATGACCGGTGTAGGGCAGGAGAGTAAACTCGTCTTTAACTGGTGCAGACAGGATGCCAGAGGGGCGCTGGTGCGTGCTATTGTGCACAGAGAATTTTGAAATGTTCAAAAAAAATCTTTCATGCACAAATGTCGTGCTATGTGGCGCGATCTAATCTCCAACATGACGTGCAGTTCGTCAAGTGGAGTAAACAAGAAGTGAACAGAGCGAGTGGTGACGTCAGTGGATCGCATCAGAGCGCAGCTTGTCTGAAGGGTTATAACAAGAAGTTAAATCTGTTATAAACATACTTTACGTGTGTGAATGGTTTTAACATTTAAAACCGTCTGTTTGCTTTGAGCCAATCAATGGACAACATCAATGGATGTATTTCAACTTATGTGTAAGTTACAAGAAACGTGTCAACAATCGCCTAACTTACGTACAAGTTATGGGCTGCATATGCGGGACGTATGAGACATATGCTGGCATACGTTGAAAATACTGTGCATGCCCAAAATTTTTCAAGGTACCCCATGTACTACGTATATCAGCGTGCCTCAACATGCCCATAACTTATTAGATGTATGCCAGTGGATGCCAGTGTCTTTAATACGGTTGGCATATGCTGGCTAAATTGTCAAGGTGTGACAGGGATGTTATGTCATCTGCTCAAAAAATGTTTTAATAAAGGTTTTTTTTTTTTGCATCAACCATAGTGTGTGTGACTTTTTAAGGTGAACAGATGACCAAAAGTGCTTCAAGCTCTTTGTTAAGATTAATAAAGAATGAGAAATGATTTTAAGGCTTCTTGTCCACAATTAAATTTGCTCAATAGATTTAATAAAACTTCAATTTGAAAAAATATGGAAAAAATAATATTTACTACAATATTACTGCCCATTAAATGGAAGTAAGATTTAACATATTATGGTTGATCAATGATAACACATTAAGCAGAACAGAAATGATGATGAAGCACTATGTGGAAAGTGAAAATGGGATTGAAAAATCTAATTCCAATCCAATTATATGTGTTCCGCAAAACTGATCGGTTAATCGTGTGAGATTTCAGACCACATTTTGTGACGGCGGCAAAATATTTGACCGTTTCGTTTCACATTTGATGTATTATTCCGCACTCTGTGTTGCTACGCAGATGTCAATAATGGCGCTGTCAGATGAGAGCGAGAGAAACTCATGCAGAGACGACGATGCCGAAATGGATGAATTTAATCCATCATACGAAAGTACTGATGTGGATTCTGATACAGAATTACTCAATGCAGCTGACGAGATGGAGAAATCTGTGAGTCTGCTCACAAAATTTCCAGTTTGGCATGAAGACACTGTTTCTACGGTAAGCTTCACCGACTGAATTACTTACAGAAAAATAAACGGTGCAAACGATGGTATTGGATTAGAATAGGAATAACCCTGTTGTGTCTGATGATTTGTGGATGTTAATGCTGGATTTTACGGTCGCAAATAGAGTTTTACCAGCTCCGTTAACGTGTCGCGTTTTACCAGCTCCGCTAACATTCACAAATAGAGTTTTACCAGGTCTGCTAACACGTCGCTGGTAAAACTCTATTTGGAACTGTAAAATCCAGCATTAGCGTCCGCAAATCATCAGACACAACAGGGTTATTCCCTAAATATGAACCATTTTCAGACACAGACATAAAAAGCAAGTGGGGAGGGGGATAAAAAGAGAGACAGAAATGAACAATACCTCAGGGTCTAGCAGTGAGTAGGCCTTCAGCAAATTATAGAGCGATAACTGTCCGGCTCCAAGTTGTACCTGGAAATATGGATGATTGGGAAAAGTACGACCTAGTAAAGAGGGAGAGAGAATTATCTGTATTACGTTTTTGTATAGCACGTAAAAGTATAAGTTTTTTCAGATGACTAAAACACAATAATGCAGTTCTACCAGATTAAGTTTTTGCATGAGTTTGAATGATCCATAAGGAGCTCTAGCTGCGTGTTTATAGAAAGCATTAGCAATGCGAAACTCATCATTACTCTACGAGCATGCACAAGACGGCAAAGACACCCGTGAATGTTCTTATACAAAAAGACGTCTTTTCATAAGTGGTTCAGAAGCTGAATGTACAACAATGCATGGAACACGTAGATTTAAAACATAACAGCAGAACAGAATGGTTTATTGCCACGTTAATACACAGTTGACAGGAAAAAATCCTTTCCTGTGCCTTGTTTGTAAGTGGCAGGTGTGTGTGCTCTGTCACTACTGCATGTACTTTGTTATTTACAGTGTGCTGGTGAGGCATTAGAGAAGACAATGACGACGGTGAGAATAATGTAAGGAATGTGCTGCAAGGCTTTTATGTGTGTGAACATATTTCCACACATCCCTCCCCTGCCTTGAGGAACGTGTGTGTAGTGTGCTGTTCATTAAGTGTGGGGATGCAGAAGAACACAGAGTGATTAAAACTGTAAAGCTGGGTGATGAATGTCTGACATCTCAACCATAATTAGGTCCATCGGCAAAAAAAAAAAAAAAAAAAAAAAAAAATCACGTGGTTTTCTCTCTAGTGTTTATTAACACCTTCAGATCAAGTTATTCCCGCTCTTCTGTTAGCACTTAGCCATCACTGCATGTTGAGCTGCCAGCCCCACCCTATTGGTTAACAAATGAATAAGTGATATAAAATCAACAAAACAAGCGAGGTTCAAGTGCTGCACAGGTGGATGTGCGGTTAGACGTGTATGTATGTGGGTTGATGTGGGTAAGGTGGTGGTATTCTGTGCGTGTTTATTGTAGGTGCTGCAAGCACAAACTTGTAAAAAAAAAAAAAAAAAAAAAAAGGGTGTGGATGGAGAGAACAGAGGTCAATATTGATGTATATTAGTGAAATGTACTGAATACAACACACGTCTGTGGACATGCTTAGGTGAAGTTTCACTTCTTTCTACTTTTGTTAACATCATGTTGAAAAGTGTTTGTTTGGTGAATATGAGTATTTGTCTTACCCAGATCGATGAGGATGGCATGCTGCTGCGAGGTGAGCTGCTTCAGCAGCTCTTTGTACGGAGTGTCAGTGGCTGGTGGTCTGGAAGGGACGGTCTGCCTGAGTAGATACTGTTCAGAAAGAAACTTCCATATTTCGCCTCGGAGCTGCCTTGGGACACCTGCAAGGAGACGGAGGTGATGGAGATCAAGCAGGGTCAGAGGTGGCAGTGTGAGCACGGGGCAAACATATCTATTTTAATAACATCTGTGTAAGTGCACACATTTTCCAACAAACCATTTTTAACATTCCATTCTCAAGAAGAAATGCCTCCAAACTATAAGCAGGGCTGATGTCAGGGCTTTAAAATGTAGTGAATCTTAGAAGGCTGAGGCTGCTGCAGAGGCAAAGGTTCACCCTGGTGTCAGGAAACAACGTTCTGTTAGGTTCTGCAGCCAGGATTTCACAGCTCCAAACCTCAACCTCACACAGATGATGGGTGATTATTACTCCACAGGCTGAGCCCAAGTGGACAATACTGATGGAGGTTTTTGGCGGTGAGCACGCTTCAAAGGCCTATCATGGGGAAGGGGGCTCATGCACGATCCCCCGTCCCCAACATACGAGTCACTTACATGTTTTATATATCAATGGGTACAAATCTGTTGGTCAAGTTTATGTGTGTAACTAATAAAAGTACAGTTGTCAACCATTAAAGATTTCTGACTACAATTATTTTCCTTCATTAAGAGTCCTGCATACAAGACTCTGACATGGGTCTGATATATACTCAACAAAAATATAAACGCAACACTTTTGGTTTTGCTCCCATTTTGTATGAGATGAACTCAAAGATCTAAAACTTTTTCCACATACACAATATCACCATTTCCCTCAAATATTGTTCACAAACCAGTCTAAATCTGTGATAGTGAGCACTTCTCCTTTGCTGAGATAATCCATCCCACCTCACAGGTGTGCCATATCAAGATGCTGATTAGACACCATGATTAGTGCACAGGTGTGCCTTAGACTGTCCACAATAAAAGGCCACTCTGAAAGGTGCAGTTTTGTTTTATTGGGGGGGGATACCAGTCAGTATCTGGTGTGACCAACATTTGCCTCATGCAGTGTGCAACACATCTCCTTCACATCATCTGTGAAGAGAACACCTCTCCAACGTGCCAAACGCCAGCAAATGTGAGCATTTGCCCACTCAAGTCGGTTACGACGACGAACTGGAGCCAGGTCGAGACTCTGATGAGGACAACGAGCATGCAGATGAGCTTCCCTGAGACGGTTTCTGACAGTTTGTGCAGAAATTCTTTGGTTATGCAAACCGATTGTTTCAGCAGCTGTCCGAGTGGCTGGTCTCAGACGATCTTGGAGATGAACATGCTGGATGTGGAGGTCCTGGGCTGGTGTGGTTACACGTGGTCTGCGGTTGTGAGGCTGGTTGGATGTACTGCCAAATTCTCTGAAACGCCTTTGGAGACGGCTTATGGTAGAGAAATGAACATTCAATACACGAGCAACAGCTCTGGCTGACATTCCTGCTGTCAGCATGCCAATTGCACGCTCCCTCAAATCTTGCGACATCTGTGGCATTGTGCTGTGTGATAAAACTGCACCTTTCAGAGTGGCCTTTTATTGTGGGCAGTCTAAGGCACACCTGTGCACTAATCATGGTGTCTAATCAGCATCTTGATATGGCACACCTGTGAGGTGGGATGGATTATCTCAGCAAAGGAGAAGTGCTCACTATCACAGATTTAGACTGGTTTGTGAACAATATTTGAGGGAAATGGTGATATTGTGTATGTGGAAAAAGTTTTAGATCTTTGAGTTCATCTCATACAAAATGGGAGCAAAACCAAAAGTGTTGCGTTTATATTTTTGTTGAGTGTATATATATATATATATATATATATATATATATATATATATATATATATATATATATATATATATATATATATATATATATAATGTGTGTGTGTGTATAAAAACTGATTTGCCGAAAAGTCATCTCTGTGCTCCATACGTATACAGGAATAGAAAAGACTTAGAGAGGGATAAAAGTTTACATTTATCTTTGAAGTTTTATACACATTAAGCTCTCGGCAATATTTGCAAATACATTCAGATTATAGAACCTTCTTCAAGAAGCGTTGATCATGAGGCAGTATTTACCGTGTGCAACAGCGGCATGTATGGTCTCCACAGCACATTTGATGGATGCCCGTCCTGCAGTTCCAAGCATCTTCTCCCAGACCAGGGTGACCTCCTTCAGGCACGGAGTTATTTCCTCATAGTCCAGCTTCAAACGCTTGTTCTGTAAATTGCTCTCAGAGGCTGCGCAGAATACAGTGAATGAAAGAATAAATGAATAACTAAATAAAGTCAATGTCTAGCTTGTATGTCTGAAAATGGCTCAACACCCAGTATAAATGCAGTGAGAAATTTAAATTTCAACTAGAGACCAGAGAGCAAGACAACAAAATTAAGATCAATGTTCTTGTTACACCAAGAGAAGTACAGCTTGAGGAGATTTATATTTTTTTTTCTGGGGTCCACTGATGTCCTCTTGAAGATGTTGGACCAGAATTATGTTTCTTCATGCACATGTTTACATATTGTGTGATGTTTCATTGACATCCGCCAATCGGTATAGAATGCGTTTGCACTTACAAGACTGTGATGGATGGACAGCATGATTCCTAATTTACCCTTCCATATGTTTGCTTGCAAGGGGTATGATAAACACTTGGGGTCTAACTTACTAAAGGTTAGCGTGTGTAAAAACGTGCACAAACACCACTGTATTCACAAATACACCTGCATGCTAATTTAAGAATACTTATGGCCATTAACGCGCACAAAATCTTCATTTCCATACTGCTGTCTACGTCACATTACCTCCTGCTGTCAACTGCATATTTACTCTTCGTAAATCACTTGCAAAATTGTCTCCAGCCCAATGTGGAAAAGTCTGGACTGTCCATGGAATCGTTATCTGGGATCTTAGTAAGTCATGGCCTGAATAATGTCTGAATAGTTTTCACTGCCTGTCAAGTCAAAAATCAGATCAGTTCATAAACGTAACATGGAAGGCATAATATGGACAATGAACAAAGAGAACTAGGGTGGTGCTGTTGGCTGACACAAGTCAGAGTAAAAATAGATGGAGCAGCGGAGGGTGTAGCTTATGCCATCTTTATTTTGAGCTGTCTGGAGCAGTCCAGGTTGAGTCCATCAGGACTCGCTCTGGCTGGCGCCCAGCTCACGCTACATCTCTTCCCTCACTGCTTCCTTCCTATTTCTCACTATCTCCACATTTCTTTCCCTCACAGTCGCTGGAACGCTCCACCCATGATGACAGACAACATTATAGGACACCCCACCCTGGGGCTGACAAAGATACACACACTTTGACAAAGGCACACAAACAGACTTTCACAGTTGGCTGATTAACCAGGCAACAGAGAGAAACAACAGAGGACAGGGAGTTGTCCAACAGTGAACAGAAAGGTGGAGCACACCCAGCGAGAGGACTAAAACAAGAACACATAAAACACACACCACAAGCAAGACACCACAGACTTCAGCGGGTTTTGGTGTATAACACAGTTATGAGTTTGTTTCTTTGTGTAGGACTGAGCTGAATAAAACAAGGTCGTTGCCCAGACATGAATATTACATCAATATTGTCCTCTGTTCTCTCCATCCACACCCTGCTCTGTGTGTGTGTGTGTAGGGAATAATTTCTAGCTGTGTAATCCATGAAGTGCTGAATTCAGGTTTTTAATGTAGTCCGGGGTGTGATGCAGTTATGTGCTTCTGTTGCTGCCAACTGGGTCAGGACAGAGGAACACTCAACACACCCTTAGGTTGAGGACTGCCAACACACACACACACACATATATTATTTAGTTAATTTGTGGTAATGCTCCAAATCCCGATAAATAAAAATCAGGTGTGTGCTCTTTTTTTTTTTTTACAGAAGCCAACAGCATCATTAATGTAACAATATTGGCTGTTGCTGCAGGTAATGAATTGAATCCAGTTCAGTGGCCCAGACGGTAATTAAATGTGCAATTCAGTTTAGGTCTCCAATGCTTATTTTTCATTGCTGATGAATGAAAATCTTGTTATGCTCTAGCTACATACAACTTTTCTTTCTGATTCTGGCAGATCACCACCTCACGTCTTCCACAATTTGTCTGAACCATGCACACGTCCAATGCTTCCTGACTGATGCAATATTTAGCAGGAGGTCATGGGTTCAATTCCTGTTTGAGCCTTTCGAATGTGGAGACTGTAACTTTTATAGACGCATTTGTGGTAGGGTTAAGCAATTAATGGCTTTGCAATCATGAGGCCAGCCTGTGCAATTTAGTCAAAAAAAAGGGTG
Organism: Thalassophryne amazonica; assembly: GCF_902500255.1. NCBI lineage: Eukaryota > Metazoa > Chordata > Actinopteri > Batrachoidiformes > Batrachoididae > Thalassophryne > Thalassophryne amazonica. The sequence goes on along the minus strand of NC_047117.1, from coordinate 71,989,499 downwards.
TGGTTTAGATATTAACTACACACACTGCGCGACACACTAACCTGCATGCCCTGTTATAATACAGATGTCATCTTCAACGAGTGCTGTAGACTTTACATGTTCAGTGCACAATGATAAATGCCTCAGTGTTGAGTTTACAGTCTTTAACAAAGGATGGATTTGACTACTTTTTTGTTCCGTTGCACTGTGCACACACCTACTGATCCCTTTTCTTATGGACGTACATCACAATAAAGTAAGTCTCATAACAACATTGGACAAAATATGAGTTTGTGCTGAAATGTGCATACCCGTTACACTTTAAGGCGGTTTAAAAATCATTAACACAACTATGTGAGATATTTTTGTTAAACTCCTTGAATTAAAGCTGAAAGTTGACACTAAAACCACATGATTGCTTCATTTCAACTCCACTGTGAGTCAAAAAATAAATCACAAAATTGTGACTGTCCAACTATTCATGAAGCTGACTGCAGCCATTAAAAGACCATACATTTACCATGTTGCAGTCCAATGTAACATCACTTTCATTTAATTGTGCACTGCTAATTTCTGTGCTTGCTCTGGGTAAGCGGATTTCCTTCCACAACCTAAAAACATACAGATTAGACAAACTAACATGGACTTGACTTGAGGTATGCTAAAGAGGGCAAAGCACCTTTTTCCAGTCGAGAACCATGGCCTCGGATTTGGAGGTGCTGATTTTCATCCCGGATGCTTCACACTTGGCTGCAAACTGCCCCAGTGCACGCTGAATATATATATATATATATATATATATATATATATATATATATATATACACACACACACACACACACACGTATACATCTATACACACGTACACACACACACACACACCCTTTGCATTAAGCTCAAAACTGAGCTCACGTACAAACTAACATGGACTTGACTTGAGGTATGAATTGGGGAATTAAAAACCATCTGTTAGTATGTGTAAACCCTGTGTGTATGTGTAGTAATCTGTTAAAGGTGTAGCCATTCCCTTACGCAATGCACACTGGGATAAGCTCAGGCGTCTCGCATAATAAGCAGAGCAGGACTGACTGATGAGATCCCATTATAGCCGTCACTACCATGTTTTAAGTTACTTTCCCTGATAGTGTCACAATGCATGTCATCATGTGCATAATGTTGGCAAAACAATTAATAATTAAAAATTTTGCAAGCATTTGCCGATATTATTGATTAGCTGTTGCAACCCTGCAAGAGTTGTGAATGCACAATGCTTTTTTGAATTAATCCCTCATATCAGACGACTAAATATTTGAAGTCATTCTGTAAATCACATAATTATATGTCAGCAGTGAGCTTGCACGTGAACACTGACAGGACACAATGCTGTTACAGTTATGATGGGATGATCACTGTCACATTTCTATGTTAAGTTCTTCTTCACCCACTTACCCTGCAGCTTCTGGTTCTCCCGCTCCATTCTCTGCAGTAGAATCTGCTGCAGGATGGCCTTCCTCCAGAGCTCCCTCAGCTCCTCTTTGCTCCTCGTCGTCTTCTCCTCAGGCAACGCTCTTATGGATAAGTCACTGTCTCTTCCCACAAGAGATCCCACCTGGCTGCCATCTAAAGAGGAGTCACCGTGCTCTGAGAGACACGCAAGATAAAATTATTTAAGAACAGAATGCAAGTTAATTTGTACTTAATAAAAACATGGCAAATGTGAGTATTAAAGCATGTGACTTACAATAATTTAACTATATACAGTGCATCTTGCTTCACTTTTCCCACTTTTTGTTATGTTACAGCCTTATTCCACAATGGATGAAATTCATTTATTTCCTCAAAATTCTACCCACAATACCCCATACTGACCATGTGAAAAAGCTTTTTTTAAAAATATTTTTCAAAATTTGTAAGAAAAAAAAAGAAAAAACACACACACACACAAAAAAGAAATCACATGTACATAACATTCTAACTACTAGGACAAACAAACAAACACACACATATATATCAATCCATCCATCCATTTTCTTCCGCTTTATCCGGAGTCGGGTCGCGGGGGCAGCAGCTCAAGCAAAGCCGCCCAGACTTCCCGATCCACACACACCTCCCCCAGCTCCTCCGGGGGAACCCCAAGGCGTTCCCAAGCCAGCCGAGAGATGTAGTCCCTCCAGCGTGTCCTGGGTCTTCCCCGGGCCTCCTCCCAATGGGACGTGCCCGGAACACCTCTCCAGCGAGGCGTCCAGGGGGCATCCGGAAAAGATGCCCGAGCAACCTCAACTGACTCCTTTCGACATGGAGGAGCAGCGGCTCAACTCTGCGCTCCTCCCGAGTGACCGAGCTCCTCACCCTATCTCTAAGGGAGCGCCCAGCCACCCTGCGGAGGAAACTCATCTCGGCCGCTTGTACTCGCGATCTCGTTCTTTCGGTCATGAGATTTGGCTCATGACCATAGGTGAGGATCGGAACGTAGATCGATCGGTAAATCGAGAGCTTTGCCCCCCTACTCAGCTCTCTCTTCACCACGACGGTCCGATACAGCGACCGCATCACTGCAGATGCTGCACCGATCCGTCTATCGATCTCACGCTCCATCCGTCCCTCACTCGTGAACAAGACCCCGAGATACTTAAACTTCTCCACTTGAGGCAAGGACACTCCACCAACCTGAAGAGGGCAAAGCACCTTTTTCCGGTCGAGAACCATAGCCTCGGATTTGGAGGTGCTGATTTTCATCCCGGACGCTTCACACTCGGCTGCAAACCGCCCCAGTGCACGCTGAATATATATACACATACATATATATATATATATATATATATACACATACATATATATATATATATATATATATATATATATACACATATATACACACACACACACACACACCCTTTGCCATGAAGCTCAAAACTGAGCTCAGGTACATCCTGTTTCCACTGATCATCCTTGAGATGTTTCTACAGCTTAACTAGAGTCCACCTGAGGTAAATACACTTGATTGAACAAGATTTGGAAAGACACACACCTGTCTACATTTAAGGTCCCACAGTTGACAGTGCATGTCAGATCACACACCAAGCATGAAGTCAAAGGAATTGACTATAGAGCTCTGAGACAGGACTGTTCAAGGCATAAATCTGGGCAAGGGTACAGAAACATTTCTGCTGCTTTAAAGGTTGCAATGAGCACAGTGGCCTCCATCTTCCTAGAGCTGGCCGCCCGTCTAAACTGAGCAATTGGGGGAGAAAGGCCTTAGTCAGGGAGGTGACCAAGAACCTGATGATGACTCTGTCAGAGCTCCAGCATTCCTCTGTGGAGAGAGAAGAACCTTCCAGAAGGACAACCATGTCTGCAGCAAACCACCAATCAGGCCAGTATAGCAGAGTGGCCAGATGGAAGCCACTCCTTACTAAAAGGCACATGACAGCCCAGCTGGAGTTTACCAAAAGGCACCAGAAGGGCTCTGAGCATGAGAAATAAAATCGTCTACCGTTTTTCAGCAGCAGGAACTGGAAGACGAAAACCTGCTCCAGAGCGTTCTTGACCTCAGACTGGGGCAACGGTTTATCTTTAAGCAGGACAATGACTCTAAACACACAGCCAAAATAACAAACGAGTGGCTTCAGGACAACTCTTTGAATGTCTTTGAGTGGCCCAATCAGAGCCCAGACCTGAATCTGATGAGCAAAGGGTGTGAATACTTGTGATTTCTTAGTTTTTTATTTTTAATAAATTTGAAAAAAAGAAGAAAAAAATAAATAAAATAAAATAACTTTTTCATGTTCTCATTATGGGGTATTGTCAGTAGAATTCTGAAGGAAAAAAATAATTTACTCCATTTTGGAATAAGGCTGTAACATAACAAAATGTGGAAAAAGTGCTGTGAAAGCTGTCTGGATGCACTCTACAAGCCCTGGCAATAATTATGGAATCACCGGCCTCGGAGGATGTTCATTCAGTTGTTTAATTTTGTAGAAAAAAGCAGATCACAGACATGACACAAAACTAAAGTCATTTCAAATGGCAACTTTCTGGCTTTAAGAAACACTATAAGAAATCAGGAAAAATAATTGTGGCAGTCAGTAACGGTTACTTTTTTAGACCAAGCAGAGGGGAAAAAAATATGGACTCACTCAGTTCTGAGGAATAAATTATGGAATCACCCTGTAAATTTTCATCACCAAAACTAACACCTGCATCAAATCAGATCTGCTTGTTAGTATGCATCTAAAAAGGAGTGATCACACCTTGGAGAGCTGTTGCACCAAGTGGACTGACATGAATCATGGCTCCAACACGAGAGATGTCAATTGAAACAAAGGAGAGGATTATCAAACTCTTAAAAGAGGGTAAAGCATCATGCAATGTTGCAAAAGATGTTGGTTGTTCACAGTCAGCTGTGTCTAAACTCTGGACCAAATACAAACAACATGGGAAGGCTGTTAAAGGCAAACATACTGGTAGACCAAGGAAGACATCAAAGCGTCAAGACAGAAAACTTAAAGCAATATGTCTCAAAAATCGAAAATACACAACAAAACAAATGAGGAACAAATGGGAGGAAACTGGAGTCAACGTCTGTGACCGAACTGTAAGAAACCGCCTAAAGGAAATGGGATTTACATACAGAAAAGCTAAACGAAAGCCATCATTAACACCTAAACAGAAAAAACAAGGTTACAATGGGCTAAGGAAAAGCAATCATGGACTGTGGATGACTGGATGAAAGTCATATTCAGTGATGAATCTCGAATCTGCATTGGGCAAGGTGATGATGCTGGAACTTTTGTTTGTTGCCGTTCCAATGAGATTTATAAAGATGACTGCCTGAAGAGAACATGTAAATTTCCACAGTCATTGATGATATGGGGCTGCATGTCAGGTAAAGGCACTGGGGAGATGGCTGTCATTACATCATCAATAAATGCACAAGTTTACGTTGATATTTTGGACACTTTTCTTATCCCATCAATTGAAAGGATGTTTGGGGATGATGAAATCATTTTTCAAGATGATAATGCATCTTGCCATAGAGCAAAAACTGTGAAGACATTCCTTGCAAAAAGACACATAGGGTCAATGTAATGGCCTGCAAATAGTCCGGATCTTAATCCAACTGAAAATCTTTGGTGGAAGTTGAAGAAAATGGTCCATGACAAGGCTCCAACCTGCAAAGCTGATCTGGCAACAGCAATCAGAGAAAGTTGGAGCCAGATTGATGAAGAGTACTATTTGTCACTCATTAAGTCCATGCCTCAGAGACTGCAAGCTGTTATAAAAGCCAGAGGTGGTGCAACAAAATACTAGTGATGTGTTGGAGCGTTCTTTTGTTTTTCATGATTCCATATTTTTTCCCTTCTGCTTGGTCTAAAAAAGTAACCGTTACTGACTGCCACAATTTTTTTTCCTGATTTCTTATAGTGTTTCTTAAAACCAGAAAGTTGCCATTTGAAATGACTTTAGTTTTGTGTCATGTCTGTGATCTGCTTTTTTCCTACAAAATTAAACAACTGAATGAACATCCTCTGAGGCCGGTGATTCCATAATTTTTGCCAGGGGTTGTATAGTCGGGGTATTCAATTCATTCCAGAAAGGGCTGAGAGGTTGCAGGTTTTCTTTGCAACCACCCACTCCAGCAGGTGATTTCACTGACTAGCATCACCTGGAGCAGATGGAATCAGTTAATCAGTGACATCTAGTGGTGGAGTGGGTGGTTGCAAAGAAAACCTGCACCCTCTCTGCCCTTTCTGGAATGAGTTGAATACACCTGTTCTATAGTTAGAGGTGGCATGGTTTGGCAAACTCACTGTGCAAATGAAATAAAAAAATCAAGTATATGGTGAAAATAGCTATGAAGGTGATGGGCATTAAAGATTCCAATTTCCTTCAGACCAATTAATTAATGCAATTAATTTGGCACACAGGATCTTAAATTACATCACACGTTCTTTTCTCAGAGTATGACTATCTTCAGGAAGACATTACAAAGCAAGTGTAAAACTAATCTTTTAAGCTCTCATGCACTCCGTCTGTCACACTACGTAATAAGGCAAAATATGCATCTCGATAGGATATCCCTCTTATTTTGCACTTTAACATCGCTCTGCATTTTTTTTGTACAATGGTTTTTAATGTAATTTTCATAGGGCTTTTGAATTTCACAGGGATAGCATTAAGGTTTTTAACTGATTCTTATCAATGTTTTTTAGGCTGTGTTATGGCAGATTTTCTACCTCAGTTTAATTTTTTTTTATCTGTGATTTTATTCTGTGTGATTCTGTGATTCTTGTGTGTTGCCTCTGTTATTTTGCATTGCTGTGCCGCTGCTGTAGCACTTCTGCACAAGCAAACTTTCCCTGTGGGGACAAAGTACGTATATTTGATTAGATCTGATTGAGTGACAAGATGTGTTATAGTATATATGGAGTTATAACATGTGATTTGTTACAATAATGCAATATCAAAGCAATGTGAGAGATACAAGAAAGAAATTCAAGGAATGGAAGAATTTAAATATATATTTTATATTCTTTAAAATGTCTAGAAGGTTTGAAATGAATGTAGATTAAGCAGTGGGCAACATATAGACTATACTGTGAAACGAACAGGTTCAGATCACAGGATTGGACCCAAAATCTGGACTAACTGGATTAAAAATGAAAAACAAGTTGCCTGAGCTCCTTTCTTGGTCCATGCCTTGAGCATACATGCAAAATAGAAAGAAAAATATTAAACATACATTACATTTGAAACAGGCAAAAGCAAAACATTTGTGCAACTCCACCCCAAAGTACAGGGTGGATCCCAAACCTCAGAATATCCTGTGTTGTTTAGAGGAAGGACACAACAGCTACCAAAGTAGCACTTGCTTCACTTTCAGTCCGTAAGGTTATGATTTTTGTTTGATCTCACATCAACTGACCATTATTTCCCATTACATAAATTAGTTACCTGTAGCTTCTCTTAAGCATGTTAGCTAATCTGTCACACTATTTCTTTGAAGGTCAGGTTTTTGTTTTACTATAAAAGTAAGCACAAAGCCAGTGTCTGCTGTGTGTGTGGGGAGACTTTCCAAAGCATGCCGAAACCAGCAGCGTCACTAGACAAACATAAGGCTCTTACGAAGAAAAGGAGTGAAGACATGCATGATGCGTACAAAGATCTCTCTTAAGACAGACATGTCTTTTTAAATAAACACAGACTGAGTGTAGACTCAGGATATAGAAGAAGAGCTGGCCTTCAGGTGTGAAAAATGCATAGACACTAGGGCTGAAACTACTGATTATCATTATTAACACTCTGTCAATTGTTTTTTTTTTATGATGAATGTATTAGTGCTTCAGTTACAAGGACAGCATACCTGTGCCAAAGCTGTATTAACAAGTCAATATCATTATCTTCACCAAACAGAGGAAGCAAATCAGAATTCAGATTTCATACATTTGAACACTGGTTTAAAGCCATGTAAACCAGTACAAAATATGACATCTGGTTTACAAGAACCTGCTTTTAAATGCAGTGTAGCTTTTAAACAGTGTGATCCTAGTTCATTTACCTGTGTTTTAATAGACCAGAGGGTACAAATCAACTGGAACTTTCAAACTATTTGCTTTAACAATGTTCAAAATGAGTTTTTCCTGGAGCAGTGTTTCAAGTTAGCCATTGCTATTTGGTTGTACTGGAGGAAAGTTTTCACGCCATCCCCAGCCACACATTCTATCTATTGTTTAATTCTGGTTTTACTTCCCCATTCTGTTATATATTTTAGGGATGCACCGATCTCGATACTAGTATCGGCCCGATCCCGAGTAAATGACAAGTACTAGTCATTTACTCGTACTTGTAATCCTAAAACATCTCCAATACTCCGTGACCTGATACCCATTTACAGCAGCGTGATGTCAACCTCTCAATGTGAGATTTTCACGCAAACGTCAAAATTTCCGGACTATATTTTTTTCATGTTTTGAACACTGCAGCTTAAACAATGATGCGGCTAATTTATGGATTTTTACAGGCTTTCATATAATTTAGTCATAAGTCGAAATACATCCGACAGTGCTGATTGGCTGAAAGACGCTGTCCATCATGCGGAGTAAATTCACACATACAGAGTAAATAAAGTCTTATCTGTTCATTTTGGTGGAATTCATCATCATACAATCTTGAAGAAAAATAATCCACACGAAGCCTCCTGAGTTTGGAAAACAACATCTGAAAATACTTTAATTCCTCGTGTGGCTGAAAAAAGTCACCCCGTGACACCGCACTTTGCGCCAGTTCCTCCGTCAGAACTCAGATCAGGGTTTCAGCAGTGAAGATTGTCCATCAGGATGGCGAGTTTCAGCCTTTGGTGTGGGTGTTCAGGCCGATGGGAGACCAGGTCGGTGTAATCTGTTTGCAGAATCTCTGTGGCGCTGTATTCGGAACCTCCGCTCGCCTCCACAAGCCGCAATTTGGGCAAGAAGCTGAGTCACTGCTACTCGTTAACGGCTCATTTACCACAGGCTTCAGGCTATTCTGTCTAAATGTGAGGAAATTATCCCATGATCCACAAAGAAAAAATAAAATAATGTTAAAATTACTCTGTCTGGCCTCCGCGTGTTGCAGAGATGCCATGCAACACTGTGTGCATGCATTTCATGCTCATCAATATTACATGTTCCACCTTTGGGTGGAAAAAAACATTTATGGTATATATTTGTATGTTACCGGTACGTGTTTAATTACAAGTTAAAAAATAATGTGGAGAGTAAAAGGCTATTTAGCTCAGTGTCACACATTGTAGATAAAAACAGAAACAGGTTCACAGCTGATGACAGAGAAGCTTCTTTTCATTAAAATGAATTTGCCCCTCACATTTTTCAAAAAAGGCTTTTAGTCCTCACAGACATAAATAGTTAGTGATGGACAATTTCAGTTCTGTTCCTGATGTTTTATATTTGTAATGCTGACATCCACAGGTTACATTTCACTGAGATGTCTGGCAGTGTCATGTTTGTTAGGAAACACAAAATGAGGACAATTTGTTGTAGTCAAAAAGTGATGTTACATGATTTAAGTGAAATGTTTGTAAATAAAAACAAAGCTAATGATATTGGTAGCAGTTATAGTGAAAAAGTAAGGAACAACTGATGAATAAAACATGTTTTCAAAGTCATCATAAAACTATAATGGTATCATTAAGCATTCGTATAAGTATTTGGTATTGAGTACCAAAATGTATGTACTCGTACACAGTCTGGAAAAAAGTGGTATCAGTGAAAACCCTAATATATTTAGTCCCAAATCATGTTTCTCCTTACAGAATAGAAGAAAATGTATTTTCCATTTCAGCAAGTGCATTTAAGTACAAGCACATTGGAATTCTTGCACATTTCTCAGTCACAAAGATTCTTAAAAATAAAGCAAAATATATAAAACACAATAGTGGAAAAAAACACAGAAAAACACAAAGGTAGAATAAAAGCAATTTTACATTGTGTATATAGATATACGAGGTCTATTAGAAAAGTATCCGACCTTATTATTTTTTTCAAAAACCATACGGATTTGAATCACGTGTGATTGCGTCAGACAAGCTTGAACCCTCGTGCGCATGCGTGAGTTTTTGCACGCCTGTCGGTTGCGTCATTCGCCTGTGAGCAGGCTTTGAGTGAGGAGTGGTCCACCCCCTCGGCGGATTTTCATTGTCAGGAAATGGCGGAATTATTTGGGCTTTTTTTCCATCAGAATTTTTTCAGAAACTGTGCCTGGACATGCCAGAACATGTCCTGTGAAGCTTCATCACGGCGTTGCTTTGCGCCATGCGGCACCGCCGCGACGCGCGGAATTCCTCCGCGTGTCTGTCTCAATGTGCCGAAAAAGTGCTGATGTCCACGTCTTTTCACAATTCCTGTGCTAGTCAGACGACGTCCCGGATAAAACACAGCGTCCAGTTTGGAAATGAACGGCACATTCCACTGTTACAGGAGTTTTTGTCATGGAAAGAGGAGCGGAGGCTTCGCGCGTCACGGCGGTGCCGCATGGCGCAAAGCAACGCCGTGATGAAGCCTCACAGGACATGTTCTGGCATGTCCAGGCACATCCACAATTTCTCGGATAATCACTCGATGGAAAAACCACTGACAGCTGTCTGAACGCCATCTCAAAGCCGTCCTGTGAGACCAAAACGGAGGTGGTTTTGTCTCGCTCCAGTAGCGAATCCATCGTGACGCGCGAATCCTCCGCTCGGCTTTCCATGACAAAATCTCTTGTTAAAAGTGAAATCTGATGGAAAATGGTTGATGTCCAGCTCTTGTAATAACCAGAGAAAGTGCACACAACGGTCCCGGCTCCACAGAGCCATCCGTTTTGAAATGATCCGGTGGTTTGTGGCTCTCGATGGCAGCACGGAGTGCGGAACGGCGAGCGTCCTTAAAGCTGTAGTAACAGACCTTATTCTCTGTGAAGCCCGTAAAATTTTCACCGAAAGCCAGATAAATTTTTCGAATGGTTTCCAGCTGCCAGTCTCTAACAGTTTCTGAAAAAATTCTGCTGGAAAAAAAAAGCCCAAATCATTCCGCCATTTCCTGACAATGAAAATCTGCCGAGGGGGTGGACCACTCCTCACTCAAAGCCTGCTCACAGGCGAATGACGCAACCGACAGGCGTGGAAAAACTCACGCATGCGCACGAGGGTTCAAGCTTGTCTGACGCAATCACACGTGATTCAAATCCATATGGTTTTTGAAAAAAATAATAAGGTCGGATACTTTTCTAATAGACCTCGTATGTACAAACGAACTCTGAATTGAAAAGTAAAAAAAAAAAAAAAGCAGCTAGTACCTTGCAGCTAGTACATATGCCAGTTTCACCCATCATTAATTATTGTACATATTTTAAGTATTTAGGAAATAACCCTCTTGTCTGATGATTTGTGGACATTCATACTGGATTTTACAGTCGCAAACGGCTATTTGCAACCGTAATCCAGCATGACATCTGCAAATCATCAGGTTTATTTCATTGTTTATTTTTCTGTAAGTAATTCGTTCGGCGAATCACTGTGAAAGGGTGTGGTCAGTTCGTCAAAGCTTACCATAGCAACAGCATCTTCATGCCAAACTGGAAAGTCTGTAAGCAGACCTACAGATTTCTCCATCTCATCAGTTGCAGTGAGTTAAATCCACTGTAAATCCATCAATCAATCCAGTTAAATCCATGCATTTTGGCATCGTCGTCCCTGCACTAGTTTCTGTCGCTCTCAGCTGACACAGCCATTAGTGACACCTGTGCAGCAACGCGGTCAGGGAGCGGAGTAACATCAAATGTGAACCTGTTGAAATATTTTGCCACAGTTCACACGATATTTCATGGTCTCAAATCTCACATGGTTAACCAATCAGATTTGCGGAAAAAATGTAATTGGATTAGAATATACATTTAGTGCATGAGATATTGCATATATTAAATTAATGATGCGTTCAATTTTATTGCACACACTGGTTTTGGGTTGGAATGACATACTGGTTCCCTCTTTGATGTCCTGTTCCACTAATCTGACAGCAGCTAGAAAGAAGCTGTTGTGGAGATGAGCACCGCGAGCATTAATGCCCACTGGTCTGCAGTGTCTCAGGTTGTACCCAGAATCCACTCAACGAAACAGCACATGAGCTGAATGATGTTTGTCCCTGATAATGCTCTGTGCTTTCCTCAAGCAGTGCTGGGTTACTTTACCCCAGCTCTACATATAAAATTAATTCCATTTGAATAAGGTTTATGCTTCAAAGAAGACTTTACACCTCATAAAACCAGTTTCTTGGTTAAAACAGAAAACAAGTGAAGCTGGAACAAACCAAAACTTGGAGTTTTTCCCTTGTTAAATACCAAATTATGACACGAGGAACAAAACATTTGATATTTATTCAAATGCATTTTACGAGCACTTTCACAATTCTAACGCTGACACACATGCACTTCGCTGGGTACCCTGGTTGGGACACTCCACCAACCCCCCCCCCCCCCCCTTTTTTTAAATAAAAATTGTAATAGCTACAGAATACAGTGATCCTAACACTAATGCCAAGTCTTAACCCAAACCTGACACACCCACTTGCATATTGTGGTACAATCCACTCCCTGAGCAAACACACTGTCTTTGCCAAAACCAAGTCCCAGCAGCGCAGACACGTGCACAAACTCTCCATGTGCAAAGTGTGTCAACAGACTTGGCACTTTCCTCTGGCGCTGTCTGTGTGTAAACTGTCAACATGACCTTGAGGGTTGAGACACTCCCCTACCCCACCACACGCAAATGCACGGTCAACACATCCATGACCTCAAATGTGCAAGAACAAGCATAAATACATAGTGACACAAGTTAGCGCTACCTTCACTAAACATGAAACCATCACTCAGGCCCGCTAAGCACCGCTGTTACAACAGCTGCCTGCCAGAATAAACATAAGGTGCAGATTTTGTTATCTATGAGGAGCCGTGACATACCAGCACTTTATCCAAGTTCCACTTGAAAAGGCGGTTCAAGTCAATATGATAGTTCCAAGTCAAGTTAATCCCTTGTGATAAAGATCAGTTTGTCTCACATTCCACATTGCTTTTATGTATGCTCTTGAGCATACAGATGGAGATGTATGTAATTTCACCAAAAGGAGATGAAGTTGACTGCATGGGTCCACCAATTTGCCCACACAAGCAAAAAGGTTGATGCGTGTCCCTGCCCCCCTGACTCCCTAAGAGTGTCTGTCATGAGGGTCAAATTGTGTTGCACACTGTTACACTCGTACAGGTGACGCAGACTCACAAGGAAGGATTTGGCACTAATCTAAAAGAAATAAAAAAGTAATCCATAATGGAAGCATGTATCAGTTTATCAAGCCATTGAGGCTTTTCAGGTTTCAAATCCCGCAAAACCTCGGAGAGGTCGCTGTGCTGCGAGATCTCAGTAACATTGAGAACTGCACTGATACGCTCTGATCACACTTCACTTTAACCGCTGCACACGGACAACACAATTAACATCGCAACATAAAACTATTTTTATATTGTGCCTAAAACTCTCATGAATATATTCTCTGGGTTTATAGACGTTGTTATTGCGTTTATTTTATGTAAACATGCGAGAATCACAGGCTGTCTCTCCGTTATTTTCAATGGGAGCTGCTGTGAGCTCCGCTCGCTTCCTGATCATGTTGTTCTGGGGGAAAGTGAAGTTTGCTTTTTAACGTCTTGATTATTGTTCTTTACAACACTGTTTGTCCTCTTTGTTCCAGACTAATATATATAATATGTCTGAAATTCGGTTTGCGCTTATTAAATTCCACGCAGATTAAACGTAGCAGACACGGATTTTTTGTTATAATTGTTTTAGTAAGTTTTCAGGGTATCATGCAGCAGTCTCTTATTAACGTGATGAAAAGCATAAAAAAAAGTGTCATTTTTGTAGTATAATATTCATTTACAATTGTCATCGTGTGGATTCTCTATGTTGTTTTGACTGCAGCGACTCTCTGGCACGCAAGGGATTATGGGATACGTGAAAACCCAGAATGCCATCTGTTAGCAATACAATTTGCAGTTTATAGACAATAATAGGACACAGCACAATATTACATGCACATAACAGATTATTTCCCCTTCGCTAGAACTTCATCTGTTTTTGCTATCTTAGCTAGGGTGTGATTTAGTAAAAACTTCATACAGTTTTCATCAAAATATATAAAAGTGATATACAACTGGAAAGTCTAAAAGCTTATCAGCTAACATTTAAAACACACACATATCTTGATTTTGAGTAGCTATAATATCAAAACTTATTGGACTATGTTTAGAAATATGGTGACCGCAGATGCATCAACTCAAAAACTTTCTTTTCTCACTTGCAGAATTTCTGTGTGCCCCTCGATCACGCCGGATACGATCCAGACTATGGACCGAGCTAGATTATCACATAGGTGTTTGCCAAGTAATGGGCGGGGCACACATTCTTACACATTGGTGGCTACAGCTGCATGATCTCAAAGTTTCACGTGGTATTGGTTGGTATCACACACACACTCGATGTGATATAATTTTCTTATGGCAGCTTTTGCAGCTAACGTTGCTTTGTGCCTCATCTGAATACAGTAATTCTAAATAAATAAATTCACTGTAATCATCAGGAATAATAATCAGCAACAGGTTAGGTTGCGGTGTGGTGTGGCGCAACTGGACATCAACAGAAAAGAAACCATACAACAAGACAAATACAAATATGGACACAGGTGTGTGTGTGATAATCATGGCTTAAGAGTCCTTTGTGCATTTCCACAGAGAACACCACAAAATTATTTACCACTTTAGGGCCCGTTACACAGAACGGCGTTATTTGTGAGTCTGTTGTGTGTTCTGAAACTTTGCCGAGAAGCAGAAGGGACGTGAAAACACCTGTGTAACTGTTTGTTTCCGGTGGAGTTGGGGTGCTAGAGATGATATCACATTTTCATGGAGATCTGCTGCTTTTTTGACACACATGATTTGAGCAGTTTGCTGACATCTAACAGCATGACGCCATATTTCCTCCCTGTTCATGCACACTTTATATACACATACATAGATGGCGGACAACAAAACAAGCTAAATATTAAATGATTAATTTCCCACACTCATTTGGGTTTATCTTGTGTGCCTGCACATATGTGAGAGCATGCGTTTCTCTGTCATTCAAGCGGGCGGCATTAGTTAAATCGACAGAAAAAAATGATGTCATTGGATAATTAACACATCTCACTGCACTTTGTATGGCTGGAAAACAACTGAACCATAAAAATTTAATTTAATTTTTTTTTTTTTTCAAAAAACTTCAAGTCTCACCCTCTAAATTTGTTGTACCTAACATAAAAACACATCATCTACAATTTCATAAAACTCTAATAATTTTTTACTGGTAGCACACAGCCCTTAAAGATTTTGCTCGCGATAACTTTGTCATATAGTATGGTCATTTCCAGATATTTCCAAATTATTTCTGTCAGTTTAATATTGATATGTCAGGACAGAAATTATGGCAATACATTGGAAAATCAAATCTTTTCATATCCCATAAAATAGTTAACACTAAAACATGAATTGTGAGATGCAGTTCTTCTCGTACATGTATCATGCTCCTACAATACCTACATACTGGGGTAGCGAAGATTTTGTAACAATCAAACATTGCATTTTCATTTTATTGATGAAATACTGTTTCATTATTGATAAATTTAAATAAGTCTATGCTTTATATATTTCCACATATATTTTGATCTAGCTCCAAACAATAATATTCTTTATGCCTTGCAGTACTTAATATTCAAAAATGTATGAATCAGCACAAGAACCAATTATACAGCTGTGTAACATAAGAGAACATCCTTTACATGTTAATGATATTTAAGTTGCTTGCATCATGGCCAAGACTTGCTGCCGTTTCAGTCAGAATATAGGTGGCACTTCTGTCTGTTGTTTTGGTCCTATCCAATCAATCAATCAATCAATTTTTTTATATAGCGCCAAATCACAACAAACAGTTGCCCCAAGGCGCCTTATATTGTAAGGCAAGGCCATACAACAATTATGTAAAACCCCAACGGTCAAAACGACCCCCTGTGAGCAAGCACTTGGCTACAGTGGGAAGGAAAAACTCCCTTTTAACAGGAAGAAACCTCCAGCAGAACCAGGCTCAGGGAGGGGCAGTCTTCTGCTGGGACTGGTTGGGGCTGAGGGAGATCCAATCCAATGCTGCTGCAAGTCCTGGTGTTACAACAGCTTTAATTTTACTGGCTTTTTGTGGCACTGGCATAACAAATTCTTCATCTGGACTTTCTGTGTTCTCTTCACTCTGGCTGGAGACAGTGTCAGGTAGTGAGACATTAGATGGTCCAGGCTCCTCCAGTTTCTCTTTGTATTTTGCTTCTGCAGCTTTCCTTTTTTCTGCTCTTTGTTCTTTAGCAGTTTGTATTTTATCTATGCCTGTCATGCATCCTCTACCTTTCTCTCGCTGAGCAAGTAGGAACTGTCTGTCATCTTCAAACTTTATCATTGTTGGACATCCTGATGTGCCATGTCAAACAAGTCCTCCAAAGATTCACAAAACACTGTTTCATCTTTCTTCTGCTTGTCTGTATTGCGATTCTTGGTCTTTTTCAATGTTTTCCATTTTCCGAACATCTTTTCTAACTTTGTGATCAGATGCTGCTTTGCCCTCAGTGGGATTCTAGCTCTCTCCCAAAAAGGAATTGCCATGCCTATAGAGGTCACAGCAGCATCATGGACAGTTTTCTTCAAATCAGTGTGTTTGAAGAAAAATACCTCGAGTATTTGCCCATTTGAGGGCAATTTGTTTCCCTTTATTTCAGTCGGTGGAACCAATAAGGTATACAAATGTTCTACTTCTAGTAGCTGACATGTTTTACTGAAGTTTCCAGTTAATGGTTAAACATGTTAAGTCAGCAAGTGTCTCTTTTTACATTTATCTCATGTTAGATTCACCATCACCAAAGATCTGAAAGAAAAGAAGCTGTGAATTGAAGCAAAATTTTCAGCTTGTAGCCTAAAATAACATTTTTGAAAGTATGTTGTTTGTGAGAAATATTTAAACCCAGGTATAGTTTTAAATTGAATATAAAATTATACTTTAATTACACTCAGGTGGTTAACTTCTATCCTCTTTATAAGTGATGTGATTAGATACTGGATAATGGATAACCTATTGCACGGGCACTCGGGCAGCGATAACTGATATATTTACAACCTTCAGCTATGATGTGCTACCTCTAAATATTAATGTATGACAAAAATATTTGGCAGGCTTTCTTTTTTCCCAAAGCATCATAAAATGAAGGGGTGAGAGTAATGAATTTCCAACTTTAATTTTTTTGAACCACTCTAGTCACAGTACACAAAAGTCACGGTTCGGTTTGTATTTGTGTTCAGATGTCACGGTTCGGTATGGGAGCTTTAATCTGAGCAGCACAGAGCTGCCATCAGGTACTTTGGCACTGTGAGACAAAGTGTAAATGTAAACTTTTTCATTAAATGTTCATGAATAGATTATATCTCGTCATTTTCATTGAGATGAGTTTATTGTGCAGTGCGACGTGTTTGTCTGTTTATGTACATATTTGAAATCCTTGTACAGTGTGGTTATTCAGCAGCTGTCTCATCCATGAAATTTTACACTAGTTTATATAAAAGGCCAGTTTATAAGTTGGTGGCGTTTTCTGTCTACACTCGAATGCGCACTGATCTCATCTGGGGACAGCCACTCAACACAAAGGTGCATCAGTACTCCTTAATTTTTAGGTTAAAATTTCAGAACAAAAAGGTAAATTAACCAATTTCTCTTTATTTCTCTTTAACTGCCTGGTTTACTGTTTCCTGTTTTGGGCTCAGCAGACTGAGAGGTGTGGCCACACCTCCTGTACAGAGCAAGGAAATAGAGTGACACAGTCTAAAGAATTGAGATGAAGTGCCAGTGACCTATAGAAATAAATAAGCAGATGTCTATAATCAGACTGTGCAGTGTCTTACTGTGTGTTCTGCGTGCAGTTCTGTAAACTGAACAGCCACGTGCGTATTGTACGGTTCAATACAAATATTTGTATTGTGACACCCTTACTACTTATATATTAAAATGTTTCATGCAAGCTGTTTTCATACATGTACTAACAGGCACAAGCAATTTGAAGGGGAGCGCACACAAGATGAATCTTCAAACTGAATGTGCACTGCACAGAAATGTGAAAAAAAGGATTCATTTAATATTGAGCTTGTTCTGTCTGCCATGGTGACAGCTTTTTAGTTAATGCTACAGGTTGTCGTCATAACACTAATCGGGGTGCCGATTACTTGTCTGACATGTCTGATGTGACACGTGCTTTGGGTGATAGCCGAGCTGCACTGCATGTCCATAACATGAACAGAAATAACACACAATATATCCCAAAAATAATAAAATACTATTAATGCAACTATTACCTATCACACATTGTATTATTAAGGACCAATGGAGCTCAGACACAGATGAGCCTGCAGTGTAACCTGATCTACAGTGTGAACTGAAATATGGAGTGCTGCTGTCTTGCATGTTTGTTCTGAATTTGCACTTGTGCATATTTGCATTTTTGTTCTTTTGAATCAATGTGTGGCTAATGAACTGGCCATGTGGCTCATTAAAAATGCCACCAATTAACCACAATGGCTAACAGTTTGGGAAACCTGGAGAGAAAACTGCTTTTCAGCTTCTAAAGTGGGGACGGTTTCAATTTTTGGACCTATCCAAATTAAACAGTGATCACCACTGCAGTCTCACTAAGACTGATTGAAGCGGAATACACATTTTAGCAATGCACCAATAAACTGTATCCTTAAAACTAACTACTATGTTAAATCAACAGACACATGCTTTACAAAATCATAAACACTGAAGCATTCACATGCAGAAACATTCCATTGTAGGACGCCATAGCAGGTGTCTCACTTCTCAATGGAAACCACTTTTTGAAAGATGTTTTTTAAACAAATTCATGTGGTTCAATCACTGCTGTAAAGTAGATCCACGGATCGAAAAGACGACTCAGTTATCTCACACTAACCCAAGAAAAGAAATGTCATGAAAAAAAAAATCGAACATGTTGCTCTGCCGTGAAAATACATTTTGTTCCATTGTTTTCCCCTTGTTGAAACACTGTGACCAACCCAACAATCTCAACTGTCAACACTTGTTCTGCCATACAGAGGCACATACAAGACATATAATTATGTCAGTGATCTAAAGACACAAAAGCACAAACATGAAACACCGCTGTGCAAGAAGACATTTCAAAGGACAAAGATCACCGAGATAAGATTGAGGAATTAATCAGGTCTCAAGCCTTTAAGACAGTGCAGCATCTCTGCCAATGTAAGTGTGACACCAAGTGGAAAGATGTTTTACTGCACCAATTGCAATACAATATAGTGCAGGTTGTAGTAAAAAAAAAAAAAAAAAAATCCCCAAAATACATAAATAAGTAAATAAATAAATGAATGAAAGCCAACTTGCTTTTTGATACTTTGGGCTAAATTTCAAAAATTAAAATAAATGCAAAAGAGCAAGGAACCACTCATTGTTACTGATGGCACCTTTTGGCAGAGCCGTCAATAGTAACTGTAGCATTCATGTGTAGAAAAATATGTCGCTGACCCCCCACACACGCAGATCGCAATGTTATAGGGCTTTAAAGTCCATAGGGTGGGGAAACCCAGTATACAATTATATATCTAGGATGTGTCCCAGGTCTGGGGCTGCATGTTTTGAAGGCTGTAATCGTCAGAGGTTGATGTCATAAGTGATGCGACTAAGCTGTCCCATTTCAAAGACTGCTTGTGGAGCAGCCGACGTTCGCAACTTTGTTTCCTCCGCAAATGAAAATGCCAACATCACTTTTACTGAATGTACATACTGCCATGAACACTGCCATCTACTGGCCAGATGTATTTGTAAAACCCAGCACATTTCAGTAAGTTGTTTTTGCAGCCAACCACTCATGTCAGGAAACAAATTTACCCATAATGCACTGTGGCATGTGTCTAAACGCTAAAACCTTTAAAATTAGTGCATTACTTTAAAACTAAAACATATAGCTGATATTTTCACTTTATAAAACAACAGACGTGACATTAATTTAAATAACTTGTCTAGAATTTGTTCTAACCATAAGTCAAAACTGTATGCCTGTGAATGACTGGGGTGATATGCTGGCAAATCTATATGGTGTGAAGAGAAATTGTCTTTTTTTTCCATCTCCCTTTCTCTCCGGTAACTAGCTCTCCTCTACCTGCAGAGGATAGAACTGTACCTCTTATAGTTATCTGTCTGCTACAAAACATGAAGCAGACCGACAGGGACTAAAATCTTTGATTTCAGACTTCACAAATGGTTTTAACTGTTAAGCTTTTTTCACTATGCCCGCAAAAATATGTTAGCGGTCTAAAAATTATCGGACCTATATTTATCAGAAGCTAAATGGTCCGCTGATGGTTTTCAACGTTATCTGAAAAGCAAATCTGCGAATGAAAACATTAGCTTTGACAATTATCGGTTAGTGGATTAGCAGATCTGTGCCCATCACTGCTTAAAATGGAAGAGAGGTGAATATGAGACTGAGAGAAGCTACAGAAGTGGTGTGCCGCGACTTGATGACAATCAACCACCACGTACGATACTGATGAAATGTCTATGTTACACAGCTCAGCAGAAAGAAAAGGGACTAAAATAGGATGACTGCACTATCTCGATCAACAAAGATCTGACTAAAGAACATTCTGAAAAGTGGAGGCAGTTCTCCCTGATTATGAAAATGCTATGGCAGCACCAGGTGAAACACAGATTAGCACATCTACTATCCTGAGAGTCACATGGAAGGGGAAGAGATGGAGCTTCAATGACCCGAAAAAGCTGAACGCTTTGTCCGGGAAATCATTACAGCCATGGAAGGAGATGACTGATAGATGCACACGTCATGGAGAGCGGAACTTTGTTTTGATGGAGATGACCGGGACTTATGGAGAAGCCACAACCAGCCGGTGAGTGAAGTGAGTGGAGGTAACTGTCCATAGGACTCACATGGACCGAAATCCGTGATGGAAGGCTGATCGCGCTGTCATGTTTTTTTTTTTTCTAGGACAGTGTTATTTGAGTTGGTGTTATTTTTATGTTTGTTTTTGTTTGCTGGTTCTGTTGCAGGGTGCCAGGTTATTTTCTGTTTCTATGTTTATTGAGAGGTTTGGCACTCACACTGAACTAGGGAATGGTACAGCTTTACAACCAGAGCTAGGCAAATGTGGCTTTTGTAACATCAATGGGTATAATGGAATATCAATCCCTTTTTCTGCAGGCCTCCCGTCCTGTGCACCAGCAAGAATTCTGGCTCTCACAGACCTGTTCGTTTTTCTTTAAGAAGCTCTCCTATTCTGCATTCTTTACCTGTATTAATTGCACCTGTTTGAACTCGTTACTTGTATAAAAGACACCTGTCCACACATGCAATCAATCACACTCCAACCTATCCACCATGGCCAAGACCAATGAGTTGTATCAGGAAACCAGGGACAAAATTGCAGATTTGCACAAGGCTGGGATGGACTACAGGACAACAGGCAAGGAGCTTGGTGACAACAACCGTTGACGCAATTATTAGAAAATGGAAGAAACACAAGATGACTGTCAATCTTCCTTGGTCTGGTGCTCCTTCAAGATCTCGTCTCATGGGGTTAGGGTGATTCTGAGAAAGTCCAGAACTACATGGGAGGACCTGGTAAATGACCTGAAGAGAGCTGGGACCACAGTCAGAAAGATTACATTGGAGAGGTGATGGTCTAGTGGTTAAGGCACTGGGCTTAAGACTAGAAGATCCTCGGTTCAAATCCCAGCCTGACTGGAAAATCACTAAGGGCCCTTGGGCAAGGTCTTAAATCCCCTATTGCTCCTGGTGTGTAGTGGCAGCACCCTCACGTCGGGGTGAAAGTGAAGCATTATTTGTAAAGTGCTTTGATGCCGATGGAAAAGTGCTATATAAATGCAGCCCATTTACATTAGTAACACACAACGCCATCATGGTTTAAAATCCTGCAGGGTACGCAAGGTCCCCCTGCTCAAGCCAGCACATGTCCAGGCCCATTTTAATTTTGCCAGTAACCATCTGGATGAGCCAGAGGAGGCATGGGAGAAGGTACTGTGGTCAATGAGACCAAAATAGAGCTTTTTCAACTCCACTTGCTGTGTTTGGAGGATGAGAAGAACACCACCAAGAACACCGTCCCAACCCTGAAGCACAGGGGTGGAAACATTATTTTGGGGGGTGCTTTTCTGCAAAGAGAACAGGATGACTGCACCGTACTGAAGGGAGGATGGACGGGGTCATGTATGAGATTTTGGAAAACAACCTCCTTCCCTCACTAAGAGCATTGAAGCATGACAATGACCCGAAACACACAGCCAGGACAACTAAGGAGTGACTCAGTAAGAAGCATTTTAAGGTCCTGGAGTGGCCGAGCCAGTCTCCAGACCTGAATTCAATAGAAAATCTTTGGAGGGAGCTGAAACTCCAAACCTGAAAGATCTGGAGAAGATCTGTATGCAGGAGTGGACCAAAATCCCTGCTGCAGTGTGCAAACTTGGTCAAGAACTACAGGAAACATCTGACCTCTGGAACTGTAAACAAAAGTTTCTCTACCAAATATTAAGGTCTGTTTTTCTATTGTATCAAATACTTATTTCGTGCAATAAAATGCAATTATTGAAAATTATACAAAGTGATTTTATTTATTTATTTATTTTAAGATTCTGTCTGTCACAGTTGAAGTTTACCTATGATAAAAATTACAGACCTCTCAATTCTTTGTCGGTGGTAAAACCTACAAAATTGACAGTGGATCAAATACTTTACCTTGCTGTATCTTGGCATAAATGGGTGTGGCCTAACTCAGAAGATTCAGCTCAAGCCAGTGAACGCATCCATATAAGGCATTCGAATGTGCGATGTAGGTTTCGCAAGTTACAGGTCAATATCCATACGTGTTGCTATCGAGTCCCCTGTAGGCAGATTTGTTTCAATTTTTTGTGTTTGAGTTACATGCAGGGTTTTGTATCAGTCACCTCCATTACTTCTATGGTTTAGGCGCCAGTATTGTATTTATTGAGGTAGAAATAAGGAAAAGTATGAAAACAATAGAGTTCCCAGTCCCACTGGAACTGGGGACAGTGGTGCCTTCCCACTGTGCCCTGCCCTGCTGGGCTGGGACCCCTAAAAATCTGAGAAAAACAGGCTATTCAGTCTTACTAGACTAGAAACAATGTTACTTTGCAATTGCTGTTTCCAGCCCATTCAGGCTTTAACCTTAATAAAAAAAAGGATGATTTGTTCAGCATGAGGTGAATAGCCACCTCATGCTGACTGATTTCACTAGCGAGTGTGCTCATTCTTACCGTTACTTTCTATGTTCTTTTGAGGTGTAGCAACCCGTAGGAAGATCTTCTGCCTCCACGAGTGGCGGCGACTATACCATGGGCTACCTCCAACTGCAGATGCTGGACTTGTGGTGGACAGGAATTCTATATCACTGAAAACACATGCAAGCACACATGTACAAAGTGCATACAAGACGGGCATGGATTACCGAATATCCTTCACATGTTACTTCAATATCGTGTGTGTAGCCGTTCCTGTGTGGCCAACATTGTCAATGACAAACCTTTTGGCACATCAACATGCACTCAATCCCTTAAACAAGTCATCAGGAGAGGGCATATTCCCCCCGGTCCCCACAAATCAGTAATACAAAGTGTCGGCAGATCACCAAAGTACACCCTTATGCTAAATATGAATGAAATTGGTCAACTGGTTGTTCAGATATCACACTAACAAGCGAAAACAAACAGACGGAGGGACGTGCTAACTGCTATATCCCCCCCCCAATATTTCATACTGGGAGGACAAAAAAAAAAAAAAAAAAAAAAAATACTATTTGCATCTACTGCTAATGACTGAGTTATTGTATTACAAAATAAATCAATTCATCAGAAAATTAATCAGCTCATTTACTGCATAGGGAAACTAATGTCATAAGGTTTAGCACGTGTTGTGAGAGTCAGCGTGGTCACACGAATGTATCCACACTGACACAAACAGATGCAAGCACGGTGAGATTATGTCATACATCCTCATAGTAGCAAAACAAAAACAAACAAAAAACATAGAAAACCTATAGTTATACGCACAAACCATGACTGTGATTAGTCATTTTTATTACCAGTGCATGTACCTGCTCTTGTTCTCAGGCCCACTGTTCTCTTGGACAGGAGTCAGAAATTGGAATTTCAGAAAATTAGGGACAGAGGAGGAGGAATGAAGGCGAACACGCAGACTGTGCAGAGAACTGAGATTGGGAAATGGAGATTGGGGGAGGTGGTCAGGACAAAAATGAACCAAGGATCTAAGGCCCCATTCACACAGAGACATTATTATTAGACAACTCTTGCTATTTCAGGGTTAAAATTCAACTTCAGGCATTGAGGCATGCCTGCAAACATGATGACACGGCTCTGTTATTTCTTTTTGTGCTGCTTAATGTCAGGAAGGACAGACTAATTGTGATAGTGTGACTCTCTCCGTAATGGTTTAGCATTTCTGTGTGAATGGGGCCAAATAAGCACTATAAGCGTGAAACTGCACATAAATCAGAGGGAAATACTGTACAAGTTGAGCTGAATGGATGCTCACCTTTTTTTATTAAGCCGAGCCACAGCAGAAGAGGAGGAAGGATAATGAGAGTGAAGAGAGGGGGATGAAGAGCACAGAGGAACAGGAGGGAGGGAGCATCTGAGCATGAAAGAAGACAAAGAAAAAGTTATTTAAAAAAGGAGAAACACAAAGAACAGTTTGAAGTAGAGAGCAGAGAGCGTATGCATGATTACAGTGGGGTAAAAAAGTATTTAGTCAGCCCCTGATTGTGCAAGTTCTCCTACTTAGAAAGATGAGAGGTCTGTAATTTTCAACAAAGGTACATTTCAACTAAGAGAAAACAATCAGAAAAAAAAAAAAAAAAAAAAAAAAAAATCAGTAAATCACAATGTAGGATTTTTAAAGAATTTATTTGTAAATTATGGTGGAAAATAAGTATATGGTCAATAACAAAAGTTCAACTCAATACTTTGCAACATAATCTTTGTTGGCAATGACAGCGGTCAAACGTTTCCTGTAAGTCTTCACCAGGTTTGCACACACAGTAGCTGGTATTTTGGTCCATTCCTCCACGCAGATCTCCTCTAGAGCAGTGATGTTTTGGGTCTGTCGCTGGGCAACACAGACTTTCAACTCCCTCCACAAATTTTCTACAGGGTTGAGGTCTGGAGACTGAGTTGGCACCTGCAGGACCTTGAAATGCTTTTTATGGACCCATTCCTTCGTTGCCCGAGCAGTGTGTTTGGGATAATTGTCATTCTAGAAGACCCAGCCACGTTGCATCTTCAATGCTCTCACTGATGGAAGGTGGTTTTGGCTTAAAATCTCATGATACATGGCCCTGTTCATTCTTCCCTTAACACGGATCAGTCGTCCTGTCCTCTTTGCAGAAAAACAACCCCAAACAGGGGCCAAACTACATTTTTTAACCTACTTGCACCGGTGCTAGTAACAAAAAAAATTACTTGCACCAAAAAAAGTTAGTCTTATATCAACCTTAAAACTCCTCCTCTGATGTGTCAGACTCTTCCTCGCTGGTGAGAGCAGCAGCAGCGGCGGCGGCAGACAGTTTTTTTTTTCCACATGCACATGCGAACGAATCGTCCGTGAAGATTATTTTATTTATTAACTACACAGATGTATAATAAAACAAATGGTGACTAGTTTATAACACAATTATGACAGAGTTTGAGGGGAGAGAGAGCAAGGAGCTATGGAGCCCTGGAAGTGTCATCACAAAATGTTTTGCATGTGGAGAGAATGGGCACACCTTTTATCATTTTATGATATTGTGCGCACGTTTTAAGCATCGTTTGAATAAAACAAGGGCACAATCTACTTAAATGTGGCCTCAATTTGTAAAACGTGCACTCAATATTGTCTTGACACATAAATGTTGGCTATTAGCCAACAAACCAGGACACAGTGTAATGCATTTCCCCATTAGAAATCGATCTGGTCAGGGTATATCATCATGGTTTGAGCGCACAAGGACATACAAAGAACTTCAGCTGCCCAGCATGACATCATCTGGAGTTTAAGCACATTAAAAAGGATGCCAAGGGAGAAGCGTCTCCCCGTCGTGATGACAATTTAGGTCATATTATGGAGTTCATTTTGAACGGAAGGAAAACGTGCGCACGTTTTATTAATTCGAGGGCTCAATTAAAGGAAAACGTGCACACGAAATATCACTGCCATGAAAACGTGCGCATGTTTTATTAATTTGAGAGCACGTTTTATTAATTTGTGGGCTCAATTAAAAGAAAACGTGTGCACAAATTATCATGGCCAGAAAAAATATCACTAAGTGACCTCTCCTGGGTTCCGTAAGGAACCACAGCAGCAGACAGTTTTTTTTTCCACGTGCGCATGAACTAATCGTCTGTGAAGATAATTTTATTAACTACACAGATGTATAATAAAACAAATGGTGACTGGTTTATAACACAATGATGACAGAGTTTGAGGGCAAAGAGAGAGAGGAACCGCAGCGGCAGCCAGTATTTTTTTTCTTTTCTTTGTTTACATGTGTGCGCGCAAACACAACAAATAGAGCACAGCAACTCGCTCCATGTGTGAGAGTCATAAAATGCAGGGAAGACGAAGACAACACATTGGAAATTGTTTTTTTTTTTCCTTATTTATTCCTTTATTGGTTCATTCTACTGGTGCTTATAGTTGATAAAACTTGGATAAAGTTATTTGCACCAGTGCTAGTGCAGAATAAAATTACGTGCACCACTCAAATAATATGTGCAAAAACTAACACATGCACGTACTATTCGAGCCCTGCCAAAGCATGATGTTTCCACCCCCATGCTTCACAGTAGGTATGGTGTTCTTGGGATGCAACTCAGCATTCATCTTCCTCCAAACACAACGAGTTGAGTTTTTACCAAAATGTTCTATTTTGGTTTCACTGGACCACATGATATTCTCCCAATCCTCTTCTGGATCATCCATAGGCTGTCTGGCAAGCTTGGGCCTGGACACGTACTGGCTTAAGCAGGGGGACACGCCTGGCACTGCAGGATTTAGGCCCTCTCTGCGTCGTGTGTAGCCTTTGTTACTTTGGTCCCGGCTCTATGCAGGTCATTCATCAGGTCCCTCCATGTAGTTCTGGGATTTTTGCTCACCATTTTCATGATCATTTTGACCCCATGGGATGAGATCTTGCAAGGAGCCCCAGATCGAGGGAGATTATCAATAGTCTTGTATGTCTTCCATTTTATTACAATTGCTCCCACAGTTGATTTATTCACACCAACCTGCTTGACTATTGTAGATTCACTCTTCCCAGCCTGGTGCACATCTACAATGTTCTTCCTGGTGTCCTTCGACAGCTCTTTGGTCTTGGCCATGGTTGAGTTTGGAGTCTGACTGTTTGAGGCCATGGACAGGTGTCTTTTATACAGATAATGAGTTCCAACAGGTGCCATCAATACAGGTAACAGGCGGAGGACAGATGAGCTTCTTAAAGAAGAAGTTACAGGTCTGTGAGAGCCAGAAATCTTGCTCGTTTGTGGGTGACCAAATACTTATTTTCCACCATAATTTACAAATAAATTCTTTAAAAATACTACAATGTGATTTCCTGGATTTTTTTTTCTCATTTTGTCTCTCATAGTTGAAGTGTACCTATGATGAAAATTACAGACCTCTCTCATCTTTCTAAGTAGGAGAACTTGCACAATCAGGGGCTGACTAAATACTTTTTGGCCCCACTGTAGATAGATGGAATAAAGCTCATTTATCATTGTATTCTTGGGTGCGACTGATTTGTAGTGACACAGTGACAATACAGTTATGAAGTGATGCATCTTTGGATTATAGTAAGAAACTGAGAGGCTTCTGTAATAGTTGAAAATCAAAAACATGTCACTAACGAGATACAGCCATTCATTTTGTAAACCCGCTTGTTCCGGTTGAGGGTCACGGGAGCCTATCTCAGCAGTCATTGCCTACATCTTTTGCACTTTTGGATTTTGCAAGACACTCAAGTAATGAAATATACATAGCTTTAATGTAAGTGTAATAAGATGTAGATGAGATGTCACAGCACGAGCTAACGTGTCCTGGCACTGTGTCCTCATAGCCTTTTTTCCCTGATCATCAGCACCTTTTTTCAATATCTCCAAATAAGAACAGAGTGAATGCGAATATGAAGAAGTCCTGCACACTATATTTTCAGAGCACTCTGCTTTTTTTGGGCACGGCTGCATGAAGCGTTTTAAGTTGGAAATCCCTCAACTTTTCAAAAAGGCAGTGTGACATCACTGCAATCCCTTTTTAGGCAGTCAGATGGAATAAAATTTATCACTCTGTGAGGACGAAGCTGTGAAGGGTGATTGATCCTTTTGCAGACAGTGTCTCCAGTCAGCTGTAACACAATCCTGTCACAATACAGCTTAAAACAAACCAACAAAAAACAGTCTGTGATAGCAGAGTGGACAGATGCCTGTTCCTGCTGGGGTGAGTGCTTTTTAATCGCCATCCAATTATAAAGTGTCAGTCACACTATGATGGATTGAGGAAACATCTGAGTAACAAATTTTGATCTCGTTCATGTATGTTTTTGTTCCACAAAACTCTAACTCGTTTTGAACCTGGAACTTCCCATTTTGAAAGCAAGTGCAGTCACCACTTGGCCACCCTGGTGCCAGACCAGTGTTCAACACCACGACTGCCATTAGTTCTTGGTTTTAAACAAAAAACAGTGTTGATGTTTTACATCTCACAGGGTGCTTCCCCCCCCCGAAGGAACATAAAACAAATATGCACACACGTCTTACTTGCTCTGGTGTGGAGAATCCGTGCTGACTGAGTAGTATCGTATTAATTTAGTCCTGGTCACAGGGGCAAGATCCTGAGGTGTGGAAGGCGATGATTGTACTGGTGAAGACTCAGATGAGGGCGGGGTGCAGAAGTGGCTGAAGGTGTTGGCGCGTCGTCGGGAGCCATTTGGCTGATCACCACCAGACAAAGATGATTGGGAGGAAGACGAAAGAAGAGACTTGTCAAGGTGCTTCAAGTCCCCCGTTGAGTTGTGGTGTTTCAAGTCCCCCGTTGAGTTGTGGTGTTTCAAGTCCCCCGTTGAGTTGTGGCACCTGAAGCAACGACAAGGGAAAAAAAGGGCAAAGTTCAAAGGGATGCAAAATAGTTGGTTATCTGAATTAAGGAATAGAAATTATGTTGACTGGTTAAAAGGGTTAGGTTCAACAAAACAGAGTAGAATTGTCCGACTAGACTTCAAGGAAATGTTTAAAAGGATTCATGGCTTTGAGTCAGTGGACCCAAGTGTATGGAAGCCAAGAGAGGCAACAACACTTCAAATTAAAAACAGTAGCAAATGCAGAAAATGCTTACAAAAACACTGGCATCAATTCAACAACAGGTAGATGCATCAAAAAACAGCTTACAAATTGACAGAAAGGCAGAACTCTTTTTGCTTTGTTTGTAATTCCGCTGTGTTGCAGTCATTTGCATGCATCTTCGTTTTTACATGTGTTGTGGACGCTGGTGTGCGCGTCCTAGGCTCTAACTGTGTTCTTAGTGTTTGCAAACATTTTTTTATTTTGCAAGACATCTTTTTTGATGCAACTACCTGTTGCTGAATCATGCAGGTGGGTTTTTTTTTATTTGTGTGTTATATCATAATGTGGAAGTCTTGTGGTCTTTCTCTGTGACCATGCAAAAGTATTCTTATTATATAACGGCTGAGTGGATCCTTGTCATTTGACTTGTGCTCTGTATGTCACATGACATGGATTATTCGACCCATTTGTGTTGCATTACATTTAGAGTGCAATTTGTATATCAGAAGATAATACAACAGTCCACAAAGCCACAAACTCATTGTTGAAGTCAATAAATGTCAAGAAAATCAGTTTTAGTAACAGGGTGCAGACATTGTGGATGAGTTTACCAGTGTCGCCGACCGAATGGTCCCCCCTAAAAATCAGTCTGCCCTGCCTTCACTGCACATGTCATTAGCCGCAGTTTACCGATTATCATCTGCTTCATCATCTATCTCAGTTACAGATATCTGAAGCTTTTGTACAACAATCATTTCCACATAAATTCAGCATTATTTCATCATAAAAGACGGAGGACGCGATCAGAGCGCCGCAACTATACAGGCTGCTGGCTGTTGCCTTCACTGCACGTCTGTCATTTCAAAGCGTCAACGAATATCACCTCGTTTCTGCTTAAAACTGACTTTAGAATGATTAAGAGGTTTTACCTTGTCATCTGATGGTTAATGATCCCATTAATCTATTTGATCGCTTTGGGTGAACAAACTCTGTCTCAGACAAGCTGTTGATGCTCCGAAATGACACATGTGCAGTGGAGGCAGGGCACACCAATTTTTAGGGGGGAACGTTTAGTCTGCGACACCGGCATATGTGACTCTTAAAGTCAAAGTCAACTTTATTGTCAATCAAGCCATGCAACAGTACATTACACAGAAGACTGAAATTGCATTTCCCCAAACTTCAAATGTGCAGTAACAGAGGCTAAATTAGACATATAACTAAATATAAACTAGACACGAGACATCACTAGGACATAAAATGCAAATAAATATCAGTAACAGAACAACAATCAACACAAACATATAGACAACAGTGAGCATACATTTCCAAGACTGTCACAGTGTTTCAGAATGTAGTCAGTTGAGGTATATTACTGGAGTGCAATAGTACCGAGTACAATTATATAGGTCTCTCTAAATATTTACCAAATTATGACAATTATAATAACACCACAAGTGCTTCTGGAATCATTATTTAATCACATTGGTGTACTGTGTATGTGTGCCTTCATATACTAATTGCATACTTTTTCACATAAATGTAAATGAATTATTGTAATTATGAAATAGATCACTGACACCTTACCAAGACCACCTGCACAGTCAAATACAACCTATTAATTTCACATTAAGGGGTTGTTTAGTAACTGATTTATTGAATTAATATGGAAACAATGTTGAACACAGGAGAATATTTTAGGTCTTTGTTATGTCACCTGAGAAAACATGACACTAATCCTACTACAAGTCCCATGATCAACGTACAGCAGAGCCTCTTTTGCAATTGGAAGCAAATATTTTTTCATATGGGTATCATAGGTATGCATTTTTTGGGGGGGCTTTATTAAGTTAATTGAATTATGAAAAATGTATTTTGTCTTTATGTTCATTTTTGTTTGAATATCTAAAATAGTGGCGATGTAGCTAGATTGAGCATATACCTGAGTTGATTGACGGGTTGTTTTTGGGATGAGGTAGACAGTCGGCATTCTGCAGTTGGCTGCTCTTTACTGCTTTTGGTAGTAAAGACAGAGACGTTACCCTCACTTCCGCCAGTTTGGTCTTGTTGAGCTCTTATCTTGCTGCTCCCCTGCCAAAACAATAAATACTGCATTTAAAAACATGGCTTCTAGAGTAACCACAACACAAATCGACACATGAAATTTTGGTCCAGTCCACCACTAATAAGTCCACAAATGGGTGGGTGGGTCCTTCTGTTATAACTAACCCCAGTAGTCAGTCAAACAGAAAGCATTACACAAACAAATAAATCTACTGCCAATTTTGAGTGACCAATTTAAATAACATCTTTGGACTGTGGTTGGAAACTTGTGCAAACAGAACATTAACTTTCTAAGATGGATTTGTATCCGGAACCGTATTGCTGTAAAGAGACCACTTCAATTAATGAATGTCCCTCATTAAAAAAAGATACCACACAAAATGTAAAAAATAATAATGCATAACAAGCCAAATTATTATTTTGAGGGGAAGAATATATTATTGACATAGCACATACACAACTCCAAATTCCTGCACCTCTGCATAGAAGGAGAGCGCTGGTACCTTCCAGATGCCCTCAAAGGACTCGGTGAGCGAGCGCTTTGCTCGAGTCTTGAACTCTTCAAGACGCTGCCGACTGCTACTCTGCTGCTGTGTCTCAGCTGGGCCTGGAACTGGCTCCTTAGAGACCTACACTCACAGAGAGGTGGACATCAGGGTGTTGAACTTTGCACACACTTGGAACCTACAGTTTCCAAAGGAGGGCAAATAATGATCTGTAACATGTTACTGCCCCCCTTTTGTAAATGCTGGATCAGTTTGCTGCATGATGATGAATGGATGGCATAAGTAAACCTGAAACAAAATATTTATACTTTAAGATTTACACCCCACCCCCACCCTCCACCCAACACAGTACAAATTGGAGCTGCATGCTAAATTGCATCTCAATCATAATAGTGAAGTCAGCCTCTGTAAATTTTTTTTTTTCTTCTGCAAATGGTTGGGATTTAAAGAAATCCATTTCACACACAGTGCTGTGGGTTGCTGTGGTCCACGTGAGCCACATTCATGTGCAGATCTCCCCCCATCTAATGCAGTATTTTGTGCATGATTGGTGAAGTATAATGAATCAGAACTGTAACATCATCACAGGCTACAGAGCAACACTGTAAGCCTTGTTCCTGTTTGGCACTTCCACTGACCTCTACAAATTAATGAAGTTCTGCATACAACACTGAGTACATTATTATTAATGATCTTGTTGGGACTTACTGGAGAACAGTATCACTAAACAGGAAGAAGGCTTTGATAAGTTGATGCCTCTATAATCTCTCGTTTGAAGAAGGTTCTTTACATTTACTGGCGTGAGTATTCCATGCTCAACGGTTGATCAATTAAGAATTACCGTATTTTCCGCACCAGAAGGCGCACCTAAAAGCCTTAAATTTTCACAAAAATCGGCCATGCGCCCTATAATCCGGTGCGCCTTATGTGCGCACTGAATTCCAAAATCTGTAAAAACGACCGACGTTGTCTTTGACCGTCGGAATATCGGACCATTTCCCGCTGACACAAGGACGTAATACGTAAAGTACGTACGCTAGCAGCGTAGAGTACGTACCCTGGCAGCAATAAACCAATCGGAGAACATTACATAATATGTAAAGTAAGTACGCTGGTAGCGTAGAGTACGTACGCTGCCAGCGATAAACCAATCAGAGAAGAGTCCGTGAGTCCGTGGTACGTACACTTACCTCTGCCACTCCTCCGGTAGTTACCGTATACTACAGGTATCCTGCAAAACAACATTTGTTTGTCTAAGGACCCCCGAAAATGGCGCCAGCGAAGAGACATGCTTACGAGGCACAATTCAAACTGCAGGCTATCAGTTACGCGGTTGTTCATGGGAACAGAGAAGCTGCGAGAGGAAACAAGAAAATGAACTGCGCCAAGTTAAAAAGACCAAACGGAGTTTCCGCAGAAACAAAGCGAGGTGGCCACAGCTAGAAGACCAGCTGTTCAATGCAGACACAGAAGATGAAGACTTCGATGGATCTGTGACAGAACCATAATAAAAAATAATGTGAGTACCATATTGTTAAATACAGGTAGTTCAAAGTTGTTAAAAAGTTCAAATAAACTCACCGTATTTGAGATTTCATGTTAAACAACACATCAAAGTACCACAATTCTATCAGTATGTGCACAGAAATTTTCCTGCTATACATAAACACAACTTCTTTCAGATGGGTATAAAATGTCACAGACATACCCACAAAATGCTTTCATTTTACATTAGATTAGTAGTAGAGACACCCCCCCCACACACACACACACAGGTCCAGGAGTCGCCATTTCAGATCCAAGAATTTTTTAAGCTAATGTACAAATTGAAAATTGCTATATCGTGCATCAATACCACCAAATAGTTTTATGCTTTGAGTTGCAATTTGCGCGTTAAAATACACTTTGCAATGTGTTTGATCATTAAGCTTTCCTAAAAGGGTAATAAAATTATTATTACATTAACCGTAATGTAAACCACACCATTTCCCACAATAATTGCTGTGCAGCTTTTTCATAAACTGTGCAGCTCAAGTAAAAATATTTTTTTTACTCATGACTTACAACCATAATAATATGATTATGTAACTACGGAAGAATAGATTTGTCATTTGAAATTTGACATGCAGCAAGCCAACAGCAGGGGCCAGAGTAGGCGCCATTTCAAATGAGCAGTTCACAAAAATGTGCATGTGCACAAATGGGTATGTGGAAAAGTCACCTGTTTGCTGTATGCAGGCTGTGTGTGCTGATGCAGTCTCTGTTTCTCCTCATACAGAGTTCTCAAGCAGGCCATCACCAATTCATTCTCATCCTGTTCACTGTTAGGATGAGCCCTCTGGAAAAAGTACAAACATATAGATATCTAGGTATCAAATAGCAATTTAAGTTGTATTAAATCTGGTCTAAAGCACAGTAGATCAGTAACATAACAGACCAGTAGATAGTAGTGAATGGAAACACTGAAAATGTTAACAAGTGGCAGACTTTTGTGTACCCCAGCAATGTAAAATGTTAATACATAAAATAATACGAAGGCATATACATACAATCAAAGTGTCTCAATTTAGTGCATGTGTGAGTTAAGGTGCGAGAAGGTTTACACTGCAACCTATTACGTTTAACTATAACAGTCACAGTCTACAACTGTCAAAAGTCCAAGTATGAATATCACAGCTGCCCAAGAACGATTATGAGTGAGCACAGTTTGATGACTTAACACACAAGATGTGGACTGTGCGATAAGTGCAAAAACTAACAGAGAATAACTGTAGACTCCAGTGCATGCCCATAGTCTAACTTTAGCACAAAAGCGGCCTTTCCAGAAAACTTCCCTGGATTGGTATAACGCTATGAGCTCTATGGAAATTCAAGGAATTACAACGCAAGTTAAAAGAAAAAAGGAATTTTCCAACATCTTCAAAATGTTGGTTAAAACAAGACCATGGCATAACGGCAGAATATCCCAGTTCATCAAGGCACCTCCTGGACTCTCTAAGGTTTTCCAAGAAAAGGGCAAGGTTTCAAACCACAAGCTGTGAGTGAGAACAGCCTATCAGTCGTAACTACTTCAGACATTTCACCAGCAGATGTCAGTAGAAGCAAAGGCCAATGTTAATGGATTTACAACAGTTAATGAGATGTGCTTTCTTCAACATTACTACCACAAACAAACTGATTGAAAAGCTGACTAGACAGCAAAACCAAGTTCAGCAGGAGAAGCAAGATGTGAGGTTGGGCAAACACAAGGCGTTAAAGAGGTCAGAATTACCAAAATCCCACACAAACCAGCTGAGATTCCGCAGCACTCAGTGTGTTCTGCAGTGTGTACACAAAGTGCACATTAAACACATTTACCTTAGTGTTTTCAAAGACTGCAGCTTGCTTGTGGTTGTCCAGAGAGGCCAAGTGTCTCTGAAGCTCCAGCTTGGTTTTATACGGTTGTAGACCTGAAAGTGATCCAACTAGATTTAATGCAGGATAGAAAGTCTCATTTCTAAAGTAAAATAGTTCAGAAATCGATGTAAATGGGCTGCACTTCTATGGTGTTTTTTGATCAGATGATCAAAGCACTTTATAATAACGCCTCACCTTAACACATAGATGCCAAAATAAAATGCTGTATTAAAATGCAGTTAGCGATTTTATTTAACACCCCCCCCCCCCCCCCCCCCATCTGATCCTTTGGCTAAAAGCCCTCCTCTCTAATGTCCAGGCCACCATGCATACCCCATTTCCATACATAATGCAGAAACAAAAGGCCTCACTGTGAATGTGTATGTCATGCACTTGAGCTTTCAATTATTTATTTGAATTGTTCTTTTTTAGTAGTAAATTGTTTGTACAACATACCTCTTTAAAAGAATGGAAAAAAGGTGGTTAGGGTTAGGTGGTGGTGCTTATAATTTATTTGGGATTTTCTGAAATCAACAGAGTCTAAATGACACATATGGCACCTGAAGGTTAGGTTAATCAATCATGAACATTAATGGGAAGTGAAAGGCCTTGGCATTTCAAGATACAGTGGTCCCTTGTTTATTGCGGGAGTTACGTTTTAAAAATAGCCCGCGATAGGCGAAATCCACGAAGTGGCCAGCGTTATTTTTTACAATTATTATAGACGTTTTAAGGCTGTAAAACCCCTCACTACACACTTTATACACTTTTCTCAATCAGGCATGAACATTTTCTCACTTTTCTCTCGTGTGTAAACACTCTCAAAGTTCAAACCTGAGTAGAAAAATAAGACCAACCTGTTTTCAGGCCCAAACATTTGTTTGAGAAATAAAAACAGAACGTTTTCCTATAAATAATTATGATGGCTTTTAGAACTAACAAATTTAATTTTAACGATCAATGTACGAGGTTGGACACGTAAGAAATTATTAATAGTGACTGACCAGTATTTCACAGTTCCTCTGATCGCGCCTCTTCGTCCTGGCGCCGCTGCGCTGTCACGTCTTTTTCCACTGACTCACACCTCGCTGCAGGTGTCTTTTTCCGAGTGTAGAACAAAGTTATGGGTAGTTGTTGGCGCTGTTTTTTCTTCTGGGCGAGAAGATTCTTATAAACAGACATGCAGAACACAATGCGCGTGCTCTCCCTTCACGGTGTCGCAACCGGCTGCTTGATGAGGCCGCGGAACACAATGCACTGTAAAAAAAAAAAGTATGCAAAATTGGACTAAAAAAAAAATCTGCGAAACAGCGAGGTCGCGAAAGGTGAACTGCGTTATAGCGAGGGACCACTGTATTTTGGAATTTTGAACACCACTGAATTTATAATTTAAGTGGGAGCAGCTGTATTTTTAACCCTGCACTGGCCTTCTGCACTAAACTCTATGCCCCCACCCGAACAAAAAAAACTGCAAGGTATGTTGCACAGAAGAATGTGAGCACTCGAACACAAAAACTAATGTTAAGTGATGTGCTCATTATTTATGTAATCCTGCCACAGTCCTGTATTTGTGGTTAAAAACAAACAAACAAAAAACAGCACTTTTCATAGAACAACACACGTAATTTTCATATTAAAGAACACAAAAAGACGAGGATGACTCGTGCAGTTTCAGTAACCATACCAACTGGGCGCTAAAGGTTTAAAATATGACGCATATGATGCATCCAGGGACACAGTCCTCGTATATGTACCCACCAGAAACACAGCACTTTCTCTGAGTTTTTGGGCAAATTACACGGCAAACAAAGTGAAAATGAAAAGAAAAAGTGACGATGGGGTGAAAAGCGGATATGTGTTGAAATCACCTGGAACTCAAACATGTTGAGGTGGTTGTGCAGGCGAAAGAACACAACTACTCTGGCTAGCTGTGTAGGCTAGCACTTAGCGACAAGACCTCTCCCATTTGCCTAGTCTTCCCTTCTCTACTTGGAACCGAAAAAAAAAAAAAAAAAAAAAAAAAAAGCACTTTTCGCGACTGCTTTGGTGATTGCAGCCGAAAACAAAACAGTACACCATTTTCCCATGTGAAGCAATACTGTGTTTGTACTGCAAAATGGCAGGCTGTCGTCTGAAGTGGTCCAATCCCACGATATCACGCAGGGGCTCAAACAAGACTGCACTGCCCTATAATCACATTGGTGCAAACAATATATTTGGGTATCAAAAAAATTTAGTGTGTATATTTATTGTCAAAATAGCTCTAGTCATCACTAACAGATCTCAGGGTGTATGCGTGCCCACGGTTTCTTCAAGGTTTAAGTCCAGATACCCTGGTAAACATGTCCACACAAAGGAGACTGGGTTTAATGAGGCCCACAGGGCGCCAGTTAGTAACCCTCATTTCATGCACTGCAGAACAGCAGACTTACTGTTCCACAAACATCAGTCGGTGGGGCAGCATAATTATTTTTTTCATAAGAATTTTCACATTTAGTGATAAAAGCACCAAATTTGGCACAGAACAGAGTTCTAGCTACGGTGGGCGGCGCCGGACTGTACCGCCCAACACTGCAAATTTCCACACAGCTCTTGGGTTCAAATTTCCTGCCGTGCCCACCAGGGATTTTTCCAAAAAATAAAGTGAAATGCTGCTGAAAAATGTACCAATTGTATTTCAAGCCTATAGTGTCGTACTTTTGTTTTATTTTGCAATTTCAAACAAATAATTAAAGAAATAAGAAATTTATTTCTCATTTTCTTTGTATCTCAGCCACAAACAGCAGAGATCAGGAGTCATCTGCTTTCAGCGCTGAAAGCAGATCAGAGCAGAGAGAGACACTGTGGGTCTCCATCTGCTGTGACTTAAAGGGGGGGGGGGGGGGGGAGAACTTCATTAAAATGTTTCATTATAATCCAGAGTGTCAGTAGCCGTAGATGCTGATACATTCCAAAAGGTTACAGTTTATTGTACAATTTAAAAGCTCCTGTTTCCAAAAAGCTTGGAGGAAAATTGCACTGACAGTGAGCGCGAGGAGGACAGGGAGGAGAAGGAGCAGGACAGAGTGCGCACGAGAGAGAGGGGAGGGTGAGCGGGGGAGAGAGCCTCGTTCAGCTCTTGTTCAAACAAGACAATTAGTGGTTATATTGGGGGGTTTTTTGTTGTTGTTTTAAAGTAATGCAATCCCACTCAAATATGTTGGAAAAAAACTGTCATGACAGAAAAACTCTGCCTGTTTCACTGAAGGAAAAAAGAAGGAGAGCAAATGCTATATGCCCATCAAATATCATTGTGTTTTTAACTTTTCAACGCTATTTATTTTAAAAACTTTGACAGAAACAAATATTACAACATAAATCTCATTTTTAAACTGTTATTCTTGCTTTTAATCTATCTATAAACACTCAAAATTGGTTAAAATAGGGCTTGCCAATAACATTTTAAGAGGTATAAAACCCTATAGCTTCAGGGCCCCTGCACGCCCAGTTGTGAGCCACGATCACATAAAAGGCACAGATGTAGCCACACATATTACACACACACAATCTGAATATTGAGCCATTGTGAATTTTCATCATGGTTGCCATCGTGACCACTTGTCCAAATGAAAACTGAAAAATGCTCCAATCGTGTTAAGACATACGAGGGCTGTCAATAAAGTATAGGTCCTTTTTATTTTTTTCAAAAACTATATGGATTTCATTCATGTTTTTACGTCAGACATGCTTGAGCCCTCGTGCGCATGCGTGAGTTTTTCCACGCCTGTCGGTGACGTCATTCGCCTGTGAGCACTCCTTGTGGGAGGAGTCATCCAGCCCCTCGTCGGAATTCCTTTGTCTGAGAAGTTGCTGAGAGACTGGCGCTTTGTTTGATCAAAATTTTTTCTAAACCTGTTAGACACATCGAAGTTGATACGGTTCGAAAAATTAAGCTGGTTTTCGGTGAAACTTTTAACAGCTGATGAGAGATTTTGAGGTGATACTGTCGCTTTAAGGACTTCCCACGGTGCGAGACGTCGCGCAGCGCTCCCAGGCGCCGTCGTCAGCCTGTTTCAAGCTGAAAACCTCCACATTTCAGGCTCTATTGATCCAGGACGTCGTGAGAGAAAAGAGAAGTTTCAAAAGAAGTCGTTTTCAGCATTTTATCTGGATATTCCAGTGTTAAAGGAGATTTTTTTAATGAAAGACGTGCGGACAGGTCCGCGCATCGGGACGCAGCCGGCGCGGTGCGGCGGCACAGGAAAAACACCTCCGTGTTGATAACCATTTGTAAAATCCAGGCGGCTTTTGATGGCTTTCAGTGGAGTGAGTATATGAGAAATTGTTTAACAGCTGGACATGTTCCAACTTGTCCTTAAGGCTTCCAACAGAGGTGTTTTTCCTGTGGCGGAGCGTCGCGGCGGCTGCGAGCCGACACTGCAATCCGCCCGCACGTCTTTCATTAAAAAAAAATCTCCTTTAACAGTGGAATATCCGGATAAAATGCTGAAACCGACTTCTTCTGAAACTTCTCTGTTCTCTCACGACGTCCTGGATCAATAGAGCCTGAAATGTGGAGGTTTTCAGCTTGAAACAGGCTGACGACGGCGCCTGGGAGCGCTGTGCGACGTCTCGCACCGTGGGAAGTCCTTAAAGCGACAGTATCACCTCAAAATCTCTCATCAGCTGTTAAAATTTTCACCGAAAACCAGCTTAATTTTTCGAACCGTGTCCACTTCGATGTGTCTCACAGGTTTAGACAAAATTTTGATCAAACAAAGCGCCAGTCTCTCAGCAACTTCTCAGACAAAGGAATTCCGACGAGGGGCTGGACGACTCTTCCCACAAGGAGTGCTCAAAGGCGAATGACGTCACCGACAGGCGTGGAAAAACTCACGCATGCGCACGAGGGTTCAAGCATGTCTGACGTAAAAACATATGAATGAAATCCATATAGTTTTTGAAAAAAATAAAAAGGACCTATACTTTATTGACAGACCTCGTATACCACATTATTAGCCTAATCATAATGATTCTAAAAAGGCATACCTTGGACTGTGTAGCACTGAATGTTAAGGAGTTAAAGCGTAAAAACATCATCACTCTTTTACCAAAATTGGATCAACTTTAACTTTTGACCCCTGTATAAACTGAAACTGAGCTTTGTCACCATTTTTGCTGTTTTTACTCCATAAAATTCAGTCATAGATAGCCCAAACTATACCTTTTTTAGAGTCATTATGATCAGACAAAACCTAGGGTATATTTTTCAACAGACTGGAGCATTTTTCAATTTTCATTTTGAAAAGTGGCTGCCATGGATGACATATTGAAAAATTCATGATGGCCCAATATACAGTTTTATTTGGAATACCTATGGCTATATGTATACCAAATTTCACGCTTTTATCACAAAATGCACAATTATTTTGCCTATCTACTGCACGATCAGTCCACATGAAGAATTGCAGTTTTTTATGTTTTTTTTTAATGACACGGTGACTTCATCAGTGCTGATTCTGGTGTGAAACAGGAGTTATTGGGGTGTGTTTAACAGTGCCAATAGTGAGAGAGAGCGTTTCATGAACGAAGAGGCAGTGCACACTGCCACACTAGGAGGTGAAGTCCTCTCACTAAAATCAGACAATTTTTTTACTAGCCAAAATGAGTGCAGTACGTCAGATTTTGACACGTTTACACCATCTACTGAAAGGTCTGACTGCACTGTTGTGGACCACAGCAGGACCTTTTAACATTATTCTGAAGTCAGCTGAGCGCTGGTTAGATAAAAAAAACAAAAACTAGTAATTAGATGATCACGGCGCTGTCAAATCTCTATAAAAAAATAATATCCATCACAGAAGCTTGCTTGAGTGAGAGACTACCAGAATCAAAGCTGCTCTAAATCAATGATTATTGGAGCAGTTGTATACAGCCGGCTAAATTCAGCCGTATACAATTGTTGTAACAGTTCCCTACTTATTACATGTGATGAATGGTTGATTCCCAAGACAATTTTTTTTAAAACTCCAATTTACTCACGTTCAGCTGTATACTCTTAGATGCTAAAACTGGGAAACTATGTGAAAGAGTTGAAGTCCTACAATTTGTAATACTTGCTTCCTGAAAAATTAAGAGAAATTACATTCGTACAACTGGAGGACACCTGCCACACTTTCCTACCTTCTATCCTCTCACACAGTCTGTGGAACTCTTGCATGGGGCAGCTGTCACACTGCTGAGCATGTGTCTTTGCACTCTGCTGCAGGGCTGCCACAGAGAACGCCTGTTTCAGCGTCAACATGATCTCATCCACCTACAAGGGACATGAACAGGAAAATAGCATCCATTCATCATATTGCCAACTAATGTCACTTTATTGGTGGTTTTCCCATCCAACAACACTTATTTAAGGCTAATATCTCACAGCGCAGAGAATGTTGACAAATGCTGCGATTTTTGGATTTGCCAACAAAGTTGGCAAAAACTAAGCCTGTATCTCACAGAGCAGCAAATGCTGATGAATGTAGTGAATTTCTGCTACCGTTGAGGGATAATAGCTTTGTCTGGCTGCTGCTGTAGTATTCTGCTGCAGAAGAAGGGAAAAAAAAAACACTAAGAAAAAGAAGAAAGGTACACTATTTGGGTCAGAAAATGGCTGCACCCAAAAAGAACTTTAGCGACACAGTGATCCCTCTTTTTTTTTGTCTTCCATTTTGCTGCCGTAACAACTAAGTTCCCTTTGAGCTGCTGTATCAGCATGGCGGCCTCCATGAAAAGGCTCACTCCCACATAGATATGCAGAGCTCATTCTAAGGTCTTGACAACACAGTGAGTCATTGTTGCACGTAATGATACACTAATGAAAAGATGGTTATGATTGCTATACATGTTTCTTATTAATTCTTCTCCATTTGTGTTTTATGTCCGAAATAAAACTTTCAACGAAAAATTTCAATCAATTCATTACAAAGTAATTGGGATTAAAAACTAAAAACCCATACCCAGGGATGAGATTGGCAAATTCAATTTTCAGAGCAAAATAAGCCAGGGTCCAGGGGCCGCAGGCGGAGCCCTGGCCAGTCTCCCTGAAGCCAAAGCATTTTTGCTGTTTTAAAACATGTAAATTGCACTAAAATGATATTAAAAACTACTATAAATGCCAGGTGTTCATATCTATAACTCAAACTGTAAACTCTTACTAAGACCATCTACTGTACATGTGTATTTTTGTGACCAAAATATTTTTTCATAACTAGACTTACTTGATTTTTAGCATTCTCCACTTTCAGCATGGCACACTTGTCAACAAACATACATGTAAGGGTGGGAGAAAGGAAAGGGCGGGAGAAACGCATACATAACCTTTTGGTTATAAAGCTTATGACCTGATTGGTCATAAGCTTTGTAATAACCAATGAAAACGTGCGTAAGTAATAGCTTCGACTGCGCTTCGATACCATCTCGGTTTTTATGAATTGTTGGAAGGAAAACTACCGAATATTGGAAGTTAAAAGACTACACAGTTACATGATACTTCATACTAGTCACTGATCAGCACAGCGTTACTTCCGCGTTCGGCTGACTGACGGACTGATCGAACTTGCTGTGTCAGCGATAACAAACAAAGACCACTCAGTGTTCTGAATAGATGACAATTTTATTAAACAAAGGTACTCCTGGCATTAATTTTTTTTTGCATTCTTACCCCCCCCCCCCCTAAAATTTTCTCAACGGATTTGGACGTTTCACAAAATCGACCCCCCGGACTGTCAAACCCGCGGAAATCAGCGGATCCACGGAAAAATCTCATCCCTGCATACCTTGTATGACTACGATTTATCTTAAACCAAATTCATTTCAGATTTGGTCTTGCTGTGACATACTAATGAAGTTAACAACAGAAACCCTGTATACAGGAAGACTGCAGCGCAAAAGAATTTTGAACAATACTGCGTCAACAATCAAAAACAAGTGAGATGCAGCTGTACGCTTGGAGTAAATTACAGCCTTTGTGAGGAAGATTTTTGCTCTTCTGTCTCTTACCAGTGATTCATCTGTGCATTGAAACACATAGCAAACAAAGTGACTGTTTCCTCCTTCCACTGTCTCCCTGCAAATGAAGCCAAAGTGGTCCACGTGATGAATACCCTGGAAACAGGTGAGACACTTTGAAACTTAGGAAAGCTTTAAAAATCACACACAGAGTACCGACAAATGGGGGCTGAATGGGTGCTTCATACCTGGGAGCAGAAGGAGATTTCTCGAAAATTCTTCTCCATGGCAACTTTCTTAGTGTCTGGGCTTACCAAGAAGATCTGAGACACACCCACCTAAAATAGAAAGTGGCCAATAGTTGGACTCTGTGCGGTGTGTGTCCGACTGCAAGTACCAGCTATTACCACCAGACTCCTTATTTTCACTGCTAAGTGCATGACAGCCTTGATAATGCATGATGTATGGATAGCCCGGTTAAGTCTTTGGAGTTTATATCTCTAGATCCTACTTGCTAAATGCCCGTGGAAGGTCAGGGTAGTTCCGCTTAAGGGGACTTCCACTATCATTAGCACATGAGTCGCCATCATTCTGAAACCTCAAGAGGGAAAATCAGTGGTTTATAATAACCAAGTGAGGTCATGTCTGGTAAATCCCAAACCTCTGTGAATAATTTGAAGTTCCCTTTTACCATCTTACTGTGTCAAAAATTATTCTCCTCATCAGATTTGAACTTTCTTGTGGAAGAAATGGATTTAATATTGTTAAGTCTGAATAAAGAAATGAGGCCATCAAGCCACAAGGATTAGCTCATTCCTGTGCCAGTGTTGACCATTTGCCACTGAGAATACAAACGTCAGTAAAGTCAAAATTATAATGTCAATCAGGGTGTAATGACCGTTACAAAAACAAATGTGTTTTTGCAAACAATTCATCAATGTCATAAATTTAGCCAAAAAGAAAGGCACCATTTACCAAATTCACTTAAACTTAAAATTGAACGTGAAGAGCTATGCAATTACAATACAATATCAGAAGTAAAACAGGTTTTATGATGGTGAAAATTTAGAAAGTTTAAACTATGCTTTGACAAAAATCTTACATCTACTATCATATATTTATATTATACAGAGATACTGCTAAGCTCCGCGCTGACTTTGCATGCCTCACAGATCAGAATTTCTACATAGTGGTGCAGCTTAGCTAAAAATCCATAACAGTTGTGCATTTTGTGATAAAGCAAA
Organism: Thalassophryne amazonica; assembly: GCF_902500255.1. Lineage (NCBI taxonomy): Eukaryota > Metazoa > Chordata > Actinopteri > Batrachoidiformes > Batrachoididae > Thalassophryne > Thalassophryne amazonica. Next base: position 71,945,277 of record NC_047117.1, on the reverse strand, counting down.
GAAATTGGTACACACAGAACAAACAATATTCCAAATAAAGCTGGATATTGGGCCATCAGGAACAACGTGTCAACTCATGGCATCCATTTTTCAAAATGAAAACTGAAATTTAACGCAATGCTAAAACACCCTCAGCTGTATAAGTATTGTCTTCTTTAAAATTTGCAGTTGTGTAATTGATATCCCAGTGCAATATATATATATATATATATATATATATATATATATATATATATATCTCAAAATAAGTAATCAAAATTTGACAGAAATCCATCTATAGACTGAGATCTGGCACCTGTGTAAAATCAACAAAAGCCTAGTTTTTTCCCTAGATGAAGGCCCCATCGAGCTGGTCAAGTGCTCCAATCTGACTCGGAACTGGCATTCTTTCTCCTCAATATGCAGGAGTGGAGAGAGTAGTGGCTGAAGGGAAGCAGATGTTTTGGTATAGGATGCTGGTGATTGAGCATGACATCTACTAATACTAAATCACTTGCAGGACCTTTAAATTGCAGGACACCACATATAAGAACATATTTTTAACAAGCAATATCGGTTTTACTTAATTATATATAGTTAAAAATATAACTTTTCATTATTTCACAAATGTTTTAGGCTGGTTAACTGTCTCCAAAATGATTGCACAGTCCTGTATACTATACTGGAGTCATATTATAATATGACTCCAGTATAGTATATATTAAATAAATAATAATTTATTTATAATTACACATAGTCTCAGAATGAACATGAAAAAAAGTATCAACATCATCCAATGTTACTGTGTGTGTGTGTGTGTATATATAGTACCATAAAAAGCATGGTCCGGTTCTCCCGCAGGTTTGTGGGTTGTACCCCATTAGAGGAGGCAGGTGGTTCAGCAGTGTTAGTGTGAGACATCTCTGGGGAGAGTCCATTTTCATCGAGGGCTTCAAAAGAGGGACAGCTGGAGTTTTGTCTGAACCGGAAGGGATGCTTTCCCATCGTAGGGCTTCCTGCAGCACCATTTGCAAAGGTACCACTGCCCACACCATTAGACTGGAAGGCCAAAGCCCGCTTGCGTCTGCCTACCAATCCCCCGCCATTTTTTTCTTTATCGTGTGTCCATGAGCCATGTGACTGACCAAACCTCTCGATGCACTCGTCAATCAGGGCGGGAGGGGCTTTCCTGTGAGCAACGCTGACACGGCCACAAAAAAGCACTTCGAATTTCTTAGCGAAGTCTGTCAGAGACACAGCAGAATTTGGTGCTGCGGAGGCTGTGGTTGAGGGTAAAAATGAACCATTTAGGCACGTTTCAGAAGAATCACTGCCTCCAGAACCTGTGGAAGCTTTGGTGGTAACAGCTGTGATGTCATGACTGCGTGCAGAACTTTTGCCTGCCTGCCTCATTGTACTGATGATCTCAGAAACCTGGAGAGGGAATTGAGAAGAACATGTAATCAATGTCATAAAAAAATTCTGTAAATAACTACAGCACAGTTATGGCAAGTTTATGAAAACTGAATGAAGGTAAAACAAGCTACTTTTGTATAATGAATGCAGAATCTATGCACCAACTGTAGCTTTTCTTTCACTTGTGTTTCATTATATTTTAACACCAAACAGAGCAAATTAAGTGGAATATTTTGAAACCTATGCTTTAAAGCAGTTCCCCATTTAGCAGAGTACATGATGTTTTCTTTTTGATGCAGACACCGTAACAATATTCTGAAACAGGTTGTGCAAAGGTTTCAAACAGCGTTTCAAGTTTGCCATCAATTCCAGTTTTACTTTTCCATTATATTATTTTTTTCCCATAACTACCTACATAGCGTCATGTACGTCCCTGTGGTTGCTTAACTTGTAAGCCAATATAAAGGCAGGCGTCAGTGGGAAGAGCGTACACATGATGTGAGCAGTACTCAGCAGGTGGCAGACAAACTACATGTAAGTTCAACCACAACTGATCATAATTTTTCATAATTCACCCAACACTCATGAACCATGTAGCAGGTGGTATCTGTGAAATACAACATCTGCAAAACTTTTTGTACTGATCTGGTGTTACTAACCCTGCTCCAAGACATCACCTGCTCTGCATGTTTTCCATGTGTACCTGTTCAGGGCTCTGCCTAGGCAATGGAATAATTGCACTGTGCCATCATGTTATGATATCAGCGTCATTGTGCTGATGGACGTCCGCCCCCATGGTTCAGAACTCATGGGAGCCGTGGATTAATTGCAAAGTTTAAGTGTGATTTTGTGTCACAATTAAATCGTTTTTAAAGTCACAACTGTTCATTTCAAAAGGAGCTGCAGAAGAAAAACAACTGTGATAAGAGAGGCTGTTGGTGCACATGCACAGCCATGAATGCAAATGGTAAATGGACTGCATCAGAAGCTCAAAGCGCTTACATTTGTGCGTTTAAATGTAGCCAGTTAAAAACAGATAGAGAGACAGCTTGGTACACATTCATAAGTGTCCGTCATTGAGGCAAATTAAGACAAAAACACTCTACATGTCTAATCACAGCAGCAGCAAGAGAGGAAGTAGCCAAACGTCTTAAAAATATTTACACCAAGTTGAAGCCAAAAGCACAGGCAAAGCACGTTAATGCCAATGTGCTAACATTAAACGTGTTAATGATACACCATATAAAACATTATTATGAATCACAACAAGCATAGGACAATAACTTCTGCATATTAAGACACATTCTTTTACAAACATGGGTCCAGCTTGTTACACTACACTGGCAGCACACCAAAGGACAAATAGCAGGAAGTAGACTCACAGCTAAGCAGAAGCAGCGGCTGACTCGTATCAGTGATGTCATCCATGTGAACTTCCTATGCTGCCAGAAAAGCTGCACGTCTAGCCAAATCCTGTTGGATCTTGCCCAGGCATAAAATGTGCCATGTTTTGCTCTTTCTCAAAGTACCCCAGTAAGCGTCTCACAGCAGCATACTTAATGCTTTGTTCTGCGTGAATCATAAGCTGGATGTGAAAAACACATCAGCTAAATTCTCTTATTTAGCACTGTAATGGAAATTATATTAATTTTCCCTTTTCAAGACGTTACTACAAATGCAAAGCCTGATTAGTTATCAAGTTCAGTTTAACGGCTTAGAAGTAACAGAGGGTGCCACCTTGTTTGGTCCTTAACCAAAATACTTGTGGCAATTATGGAAGCCACCTTGGACCATGGTCCGGACTGCAGGACTAAAATTTGGACTGAACAAATTCAGATCGCAGCCGACATACATGATGACAGGATGCAAGTATGTCATACAAAAGTTCTTTAGTCCAAACACTAAATTGCAAACTGAAACCAAGCTAACCAGGCCAAACATACATACGTATAAACATATAGCACAGAGATACAGAGCTGCAGAAGCATAAATCAGGCACCTTTCTGACACATTTTACTGCAGGCAAATACGTGCTTGAAATATCAGCATTAGCCTCCAAATCTTGTTGGTAATCAGTATCAGCACTTTAAAATCCTTATCTGTCGACCCCTAGTGAAAATGAGGCATTCTGAGGTGCAGTGCCCCTGTTCCAGGGTTTAGAAAAACCTGTACCAAGGACCAAGAACTTTGTTGCACATCCAAACAATATACTGTTTAAAAGACTTTTTAAACACTGTAAGATATAAATGTTTAAATTATTTTATTTTCTCAAAGCACTACATTTATTAAAACAAATTTCACCCACGTATCACATGATTATTGACTACTACTATGTGTATCTTTGTAGCTATTGATACAAAGAAAATAATTATGTCTAAACACTGAGTATTTTCTGCTATTTAATATGAATAATTTAGAGACTGGAGCAGCTTTGGCTTATGCATGTACTCAGTGTGCTTTCTCACATTGAATTTTGAAGGCATTCCTTTTATAAAGCTTTACAGTGGACATCAGTTTCTGTGTAAACACAGAAAAGAAATTGAGTCAGTGACAACCTTCAACTTTTGTTCAGCACCACTGTCATATAACAATCTGCCCCTTTTTAGACATGGTGATAAAATCTTTTGTTTGGAGTTGTGTAATGGATGGTATCAGGGGAAAGGAAAAGGAACAAAATTATTTGTTTCTTTCCATGCTATTATGTCTGCTGTACCAATAAGAAGAGCCTGGATCCAGTATCTCAATGAGCGAATTGTTCGTATCAGGTTGGTCTCAAACAGAAAAGCAGTTGTAACCCTCAGACACAACCGCTCAAAGCATAAGGGTTAAAAAGCACCAAACCAGAAGTAAATAGCTCTACTGTAGTCCTGACCTTAAAAAGAAGGAAGTTACATAAGAGTTTTAGTAAGAGAACCTGCAGGTCAGACTCGTAAACAATATAATATTTCAGTGTTGCTCTTTGTGAAGCTTTGGCATCTTAAAATAACTGAATAGTGCCATCTTCATTCCTAACATGCCCACAACTCTGATTTCTGCATAGGCATAGTTTGTGAAAAATAATCAAATTCTCTTACCAAATCTCTAGAGGACAATTTATGACAAGTATCACGTTTATGGTCAAAAATAAAATCTACTGTAGTTTTAACAGTACATAATAAACAAAATCAACTTGAAGACATTCTGTAAAACCATTATACTACCTGAATTATTTAACCCATTTATTGCTGATCAAATAAAACCGATGTCAGAAGAAAATCCCATTTGAGCTGCTGGTAAAGTAAGTGGTAAAAGTCCCACTTCTGCACTTGCCTTAGTCATGTGGCTGAGTCTCGTGGGTTGTCAAGTGTAGCTGGAGTTCAACGATGTTCAAAGTTCAGGAATCACACAACGGCTAACAAGCATCAGTTACAGAAAGTGCTCAGCAAAAAAGGTAGAAAATGAGCGCTTAGAGCAACAAATAGCTCTAAAGGTAACAATGAAGAAGATGATGTCAATGACGATGACAGATGAAGTGACTATCTGAATTAAGGAGCCACAAATGAGCTCATTCAAATGTGCCAACACAAACTCAGCGCTGGAGCTCGTTATCAAAGTGCTCTGCTGAGTCGGTGTGAAAACCAGACTAATAGACCACATCAGACTACAGACCAAGTGTACTAATCAATCAATCAATCAATTTTTTTTATATAGCGCCAAATCACAACAAACAGTTGCCCCAAGGCGCTTTATATTGTAAGGCAAGGCCATACAATAATTATGTAAAACCCCAACGGTCAAAACGACCACCTGTGAGCAAGCACTTGGCTACAGTGGGAAGGAAAAACTCCTTTTAACAGGAAGAAACCTCCAGCAGAACCAGGCTCAGGGAGGGGCAGTCTTCTGCTGGGACTGGTTGGGGCTGAGGGAGAGAACCAGGAAAAAGACATGCTGTGGAGGGGAGCAGAGATCGATCACTAATGATTAAATGCAGAGTGGTGCATACAGAGCAAAAAGAGAAAGAAACAGTGCATCATGGGAACCCCCCAGCAGTCTATGTCTATAGCAGCATAACTAAGGGATGGTTCAGGGTCACCTGATCCAGCCCTAACTATAAGCTTTAGCAAAAAGGAAAGTTTTAAGCCTAATCTTAAAAGTAGAGAGGGTGTCTGTCTCCCTGATCTGAATTGGGAGCTGGTTCCACAGGAGAGGAGCCTGAAAGCTGAAGGCTCTGCCTCCCATTCTACTCTTACAAACCCTAGGAACTACAAGTAAGCCTGCAGTCTGAGAGCGAAGCGCTCTATTGGGGTGATATGGTACTACGAGGTCCCTAAGATAAGATGGGACCTGATTATTCAAAACCTTATAAGTAAGAAGAAGAATTTTAAATTCTATTCTAGAATTAACAGGAAGCCAATGAAGAGAGGCCAATATGGGTGAGATATGCTCTCTCCTTCTAGTCCCCGTCAGTACTCTAGCTGCAGCATTTTGAATTAACTGAAGGCTTTTTAGGGAACTTTTAGGACAACCTGATAATAATGAATTACAATAGTCCAGCCTAGAGGAAATAAATGCATGAATTAGTTTTTCAGCATCACTCTGAGACAAGACCTTTCTGATTTTAGAGATATTGCGTAAATGCAAAAAAGCAGTCCTACATATTTGTTTAATATGCGCTTTGAATGACATATCCTGATCAAAAATGACTCCAAGATTTCTCACAGTATTACTAGAGGTCAGGGTAATGCCATCCAGAGTAAGGATCTGGTTAGACACCATGTTTCTAAGATTTGTGGGGCCAAGTACAATAACTTCAGTTTTATCTGAGTTTAAAAGCAGGAAATTAGAGGTCATCCATGTCTTTATGTCTGTAAGACAATCCTGCAGTTTAGCTAATTGGTGTGTGTCCTCTGGCTTCATGGATAGATAAAGCTGGGTATCATCTGCGTAACAATGAAAATTTAAGCAATACCGTCTAATAATACTGCCTAAGGGAAGCAGGTATAAACTGAATAAAATTGGTCCTAGCACAGAACCTTGTGGAACTCCATAATTAACTTTAGTCTGTGAAGAAGATTCCCCATTTACATGAACAAATTGTAATCTATTAGACAAATATGATTCAAACCACCGCAGCGCTGTGCCTTTAATACCTATGGCATGCTCTAATCTCTGTAATAAAATTTTATGGTCAACAGTATCAAAAGCAGCACTGAGGTCTAACAGAACAAGCACAGAGATGAGTCCACTGTCCGAGGCCATAAGAAGATCATTTGTAACCTTCACTAATGCTGTTTCTGTACTATGATGAATTCTAAAACCTGACTGAAACTCTTCAAATAGACCATTCCTCTGCAGATGATCAGTTAGCTGTTTTACAACTACCCTTTCAAGAATTTTTGAGAGAAAAGGAAGGTTGGAGATTGGCCTATAATTAGCTAAGATAGCTGGGTCAAGTGATGGCTTTTTAAGTAATGGTTTAATTACTGCCACCTTAAAAGCCAGTGGTACATAGCCAACTAACAAAGATAGATTGATCATATTTAAGATCGAAGCATTAAATAATGGTAGGGCTTCCTTGAGCAGCCTGGTAGGAATGGGGTCTAATAAACATGTTGATGGTTTGGATGAAGTAACTAATGAAAATAACAGAACAATCGGAGAGAAAGAGTCTAACCAAATACTGGCATCACTGAAAGCAGCCAAAGATAACGATACGTCTTTGGGATGGTTCTGAGTAATTTTTTCTCTAATAGTTAAAATTTTGTTAGCAAAGAAAGTCATGAAGTCATTACTAGTTAAAGTTAATGGAATACTCAGCTCAATAGAGCTCTGACTCTTTGTCAGCCTGGCTACAGTGCTGAAAAGAAACCTGGGGTTGTTCTTATTTTCTTCAATTAGTGATGAGTAGAAAGATGTCCTAGCTTTACGGAGGGCTTTTTTATAGAGCAACAGACTCTTTTTCCAGGCTAAGTGAAGATCTTCTAAATTAGTGAGACGCCATTTCCTCTCCAACTTACGGGTTATCTGCTTTAAGCTACGAGTCTGTGAGTTATACCACGGAGTCAGGCACTTCTGATTTAAAGCTCTCTTTTTTTAGAGGAGCTACAGCATCCAAAGTTGTCTTCAATGAGGATGTAAAACTATTGACGAGATACTCTATCTCACTTACAGAGTTTAGGTAGCTACTCTGCACTGTGTTGGTATATGGCATTAGAGAACATAAAGAAGGAATCATATCCTTAAACCTAGTTACAGCGCATTCTGAAAGACTTCTAGTGTAATGAAACTTATTCCCCACTGCTGGGTAGTCCATCAGAGTAAATGTAAATGTTATTAAGAAATTATCAGACAGAAGGGAGTTTTCAGGGAATACTGTTAAGTCTTCTATTTCCATACCATAAGTTAGAACAAGATCTAAGATATGATTAAAGTGGTGGGTGGACTCATTTACTTTTTGAGCAAAGCCAATAGAGTCTAATAATAGATTAAATGCAGTGTTGAGGCTGTCATTCTCAGCATCTGTGTGGATGTTAAAATCGCCCACTATAATTATCTTATCTGAGCTAAGCACTAAGTCAGACAAAAGGTCTGAAAATTCACAGAGAAACTCACAGTAACGACCAGGTGGACGATAGATAATAACAAATAAAACTGGTTTTTGGGACTTCCAATTTGGATGGACAAGACTAAGAGTCAAGCTTTCAAATGAATTAAAGCTCTGTCTGGGTTTTTGATTAATTAATAAGCTGGAATGGAAGATTGCTGCTAATCCTCCGCCCCGGCCCGTGCTACGAGCATTCTGACAGTTAGTGTGACTCGGGGGTGTTAACTCATTTAAACTAACATATTCATCCTGCTGTAACCAGGTTTCTGTAAGGCAGAATAAATCAATATGTTGATCAATTATTATATCATTTACCAACAGGGACTTAGAAGAGAGAGACCTAATGTTTAATAGACCACATTTAACTGTTTTAGTCTGTGGTGCAGTTGAAGGTGCTATATTATTTTTTCTTTTTGAATTTTTATGCTTAAATAGATTTTTGCTGGTTATTGGTAGTCTGGGAGCAGGCACCGTCTCTACGGGGATGGGGTAATGAGGGGATGGCAGGGGGAGAGAAGCTGCAGAGAGGTGTGTAAGACTACAACTCTGCTTCCTGGTCCCAACCCTGGATAGTCACGGTTTGGAGGATTTAAGAAAATTGGCCAGATTTCTAGAAATGAGAGCTGCTCCATCCAAAGTGGGATGGATGCCGTCTCTCCTAACAAGACCAGGTTTTCCCCAGAAGCTTTGCCAATTAGCTATGAAGCCCACCTCATTTTTTGGACACCACTCAGACAGCCAGCAATTCAAGGAGAACATGCGGCTAAACATGTCACTCCCGGTCTGATTGGGGAGGGGCCCAGAGAAAACTACAGAGTCCGACATTGTTTTTGCAAAGTTACACACCAATTTAATGTTAATTTTAGTGACCTCCGATTGGCGTAACCGGGTGTCATTACTGCCGACGTGAATTACAATCTTACCAAATTTACGCTTAGCCTTAGCCAGCAGTTTCAAATCAGTGAAGCTGACAAACAGCCCTCAAAACAACAAAGCAGCAGACAGACTGCTGAGAAGACAATACAGACAGCCTACAGACCAAGAAGCCGTCAGTTACACAGAGCCAGAGGTTTACAGCTTGTTTTCCCATAGTGTCCAATCTAAGAATGTGTCACATGACAGGAGGAGGAAAGTCGCATTAAAAAAAAAGAGGGAGGAAAAGCATGTGAGACCAACGACTGCAGAGTGTATGGAATAAAACATCATTCATAATCCAAGCATGACAGTCAATTTTTGACAATTTGTTTAATTATTTAACACTGGTCAAATTCCAAAGCTTCCAGCAACTCTGCTGACTGCAACTCTCTTAAAAAAAAAAAAAAAAAAAAAAAAATCACAGTCCTGTGGACAATGCCTGTCCAATTAAACTGTGTAAATAATTTTATTTAAAGTACATCAGACTCAGGAACTTGGGAAACAGGAAAACTGGCAAGGTCAAGTCAGGTCTAGGAGCATGTGGCAGTCCCGCACATCTCCACATCCACCACAGTACTGGATGGCAACCACCCAGGAAGACATCTATTTATCTACCAGGGGTCGAAATACATTTTTTAAACCTACTTGCACTGGTGCTAGTAACAAAAAAATTACTTGCACCAAAAAAAAAAAAGAAGTTCCTTGCACAACCAAAAGTCACTTTAGTACCTTTCACACCGGGCCCACTTCGAGTTGCTTCTGAAATGATATTGTTTTTGGTATCTCTTTAAGAGACATTGAAACAAGAATTGTGCTGAACAATACCTTACTGTTAGCGAAATATTATATACTGTACATACATGTAAATGTAAGAAAGTAAAGCCCATTTTCACAGGTTTTAAAAAACAAATGCAACATAACTAACATAACTATGTTAAATCCCTGAAACAGATGACATGTAAAAATGCACTCTCTCTGATGGAAGCCATAGAAGATCAAACGAATCGTTACAGCAACTCGCTCCGTGTGCGAGAGTCAAAACGCAGGGAAGACGAAGACAACACACTGGAAATTGTTTTTTCCTTATTTATTCCTTTATTGGTTCATTCTACTGGTGCTGGAGTTGATAAAACTTGGATAATGTTTTGCACAAGTGCTAGTGGAGTATAAAATTACGTGCACCGCTCGAATAATATGTGCACAAACTAGCACATGCACGTACTATTTCGAGCCCTGTGTCTACCACAGCCAAGCGAAATGTAGATGTCTACTTGGACTTCTTAAGGTGCTGGGGTTCTCAACAATGAGGTATCTCTACATACTGGATTGTGACCAGAGAAATGGTCAAAATGTCATAGCTGATGTTGCCTCAGAATGCAAGCGATACTCTTTACCAGAGTCTCCCTAATTAACTATTTGACACACAGTCAGGCCAGTGGTACCTCAGGATTCTCAAAAGAAACACAGAATGAAAGTGCCAAAAACATCTGTTCAGAGTAAAGGTGTGCAGGCTTACCTCGTTAAATATAATTAAACTTTTTTAAACTCCTATACATTTTACAAAACATTATAGTTAACCTTAATTTAGCTTAGCCATCCTCAATGCGGTTGTGGCAGCCCCACAAAGTACCAACAATTGGAGTGCCGAGTAGTATGAAGCAAGGCTCTTCCTAGGCAGTGGAATAATGCCGCTACACCATCATGCTGTGATTTCAGTACCACCAGTGAAGATCTTCACTTAGCCTGGAAAAAGAGTCTGTTGCTCTATAAAAAAGCCCTCCGTAAAGCTAGGACATCTTTCTACTCATCACTAATTGAAGAAAATAAGAACAACCCCAGGTTTCTTTTCAGCACTGTAGACAGGCTGACAAAGAGTCAGAGCTCTATTGAGCTGAGTATTCCGTTAACTTTAACTAGTAATGACTTCATGACTTTCTTTGCTAACAAAATTTTAACTATTAGAGAAAAAATTACTCATAACCATCCCAAAGACGTATCGTTATCTTTGGCTGCTTTCAGTGATGCCGGTATTTGGTTAGACTCTTTCTCTCCGATTGTTCTGTCTGAGTTATTTTCATTAGTTACTTCATCCAAACCATCAACATGTTTATTAGACCCCATTCCTACCAGGCTGCTCAAGGAAGCCCTACCATTATTTAATGCTTCGATCTTAAATATGATCAATCTATCTTTGTTAGTTGGCTATGTACCACAGGCTTTTAAGGTGGCAGTAATTAAACCATTACTTAAAAAGCCATCACTTGACCCAGCTATCTTAGCTAATTATAGGCCAATCTCCAACCTTCCTTTTCTCTCAAAAATTCTTGAAAGGGTAGTTGTAAAACAGCTAACTGATCATCTGCAGAGGAATGGTCTATTTGAAGAGTTTCAGTCAGGTTTTAGAATTCATCATAGTACAGAAACAGCATTAGTGAAGGTTACAAATGATCTTCTTATGGCCTCGGACAGTGGACTCATCTCTGTGCTTGTTCTGTTAGACCTCAGTGCTGCTTTTGATACTGTTGACCATAAAATTTTATTACAGAGATTAGAGCATGCCATAGGTATTAAAGGCACAGCGCTGCGGTGGTTTGAATCATATTTGTCTAATAGATTACAATTTGTTCATGTAAATGGGGAATCTTCTTCACAGACTAAAGTTAATTATGGAGTTCCACAAGGTTCTGTGCTAGGACCAATTTTATTAACTTTATACATGCTTCCCTTAGGCAGTATTATTAGACGGTATTGCTTAAATTTTCATTGTTACGCAGATGATACCCAGCTTTATCTATCCATGAAGCCAGAGGACACACACCAATTAGCTAAACTGCAGGATTGTCTTACAGACATAAAGACATGGATGACCTCTAATTTCCTGCTTTTAAACTCAGATAAAACTGAAGTTATTGTACTTGGCCCCACAAATCTTAGAAACATGGTGTCTAACCAGATCCTTACTCTGGATGGCATTACCCTGACCTCTAGTAATACTGTGAGAAATCTTGGAGTCATTTTTGATCAGGATATGTCATTCAAAGCGCATATTAAACAAATATGTAGGGCTGCTTTTTTGCATTTACGCAATATCTCTAAAATCAGAAAGGTCTTGTCTCAGAGTGATGCTGAAAAACTAATTCATGCATTTATTTCCTCTAGGCTGGACTACTGTAATTCATTATTATCAGGCTGTCCTAAAAGTTCCCTAAAAAGCCTTCAGTTAATTCAAAATGCTGCAGCTAGAGTACTGACGGGGACTAGAAGGAGAGAGCATATCTCACCCATATTGGCCTCTCTTCATTGGCTTCCTGTTAATTCTAGAATAGAATTTAAAATTCTTCTTCTTACTTATAAGGTTTTGAATAATCAGGTCCCATCTTATCTTAGGGACCTCGTAGTACCATATCACCCCAATAGAGCGCTTCGCTCTCAGACTGCAGGCTTACTTGTAGTTCCTAGGGTTTGTAAGAGTAGAATGGGAGGCAGAGCCTTCAGCTTTCAGGCTCCTCTCCTGTGGAACCAGCTCCCAATTCAGATCAGGGAGACAGACACCCTCTCTACTTTTAAGATTAGGCTTAAAACTTTCCTTTTTGCTAAAGCTTATAGTTAGGGCTGGATCAGGTGACCCTGAACCATCCCTTAGTTATGCTGCTATAGACGTAGACTGCTGGGGGGTTCCCATGATGCACTGTTTCTTTCTCTTTAGTGATCGATCTCTGCTCCCCTCCACAGCATGTCTTTTTCCTGATTCTCTCCCTCAGCCCCAACCAGTCCCAGCAGAACACTGCCCCTCCCTGAGCCTGGTTCTGCTGGAGGTTTCTTCCTGTTAAAAGGGAGTTTTTCCTTCCCACTGTAGCCAAGTGCTTGCTCACAGGGGGTCGTTTTGACCGTTGGGGTTTTACATAATTATTGAATGGCCTTGCCTTACAATATAAAGCGCCTTGGGGCAACTGTTTGTTGTGATTTGGCGCTATATAAAAAAAAATTGATTGATTGATTGATTGACCATGCAATGTTCATATTTAGGGTGTTTCCTCAGGTAATTTTGCTTAAATTTATCAAAATTTGCCCGTTTCCAAACATGAGGTGTCGTTTTCTTCAGCGCCATATTCTCCTAGGAAATCTCGTGAAGCACCATCATTTCGCAACGTTTCCACGTGTCATGGACCCATCCACCTAACCCCAGACCTGATCGGAACAGTAATAATTATTTTTTTATTTTTTGTTTTATAATGATTTTCTCACTGAGCGTAAGGCGTCTCCTGCTCACAATGGATGACGGCACAAGAACAAAGAATCATAAAGACTGGTTTACTGGTTTCAGTGTAAGCTGTCTATCAGAAACAGAAAGGCATGAAAACAAGTGGGAAACCCACCTCCTGGACAAAGGTAAATTATGTCCCCAATAACCAAATACTACACGTTGCAAATCATTTTGCTAAATGTGGCTGTAAAAGAAGGCATATCTGTATAACCAGACCGTAGAAGGGAGACCTGGAGACTTGGCTCCTGCTCCATAAGTGAAAACGTGGCATATGAACAACAGTTCTAAAGGTGTTAATGAAATGACTCATTCAGATACAGTTTTACCTTCCCACTGTAGCCAAGTGCTTGCTCACAGGGGGTCGTTTTGACCGTTGGGGTTTTACATAATTATTGAATGGCCTTGCCTTACAATATAAAGCGCCTTGGGGCAACTGTTTGTTGTGATTTGGCGCTATATAAAAAAAAAAATTGATTGATTGATTGATTGACCATGCGATGTTCATATTTAGGGTGTTTCCTCAGGTAATTTTGCTTAAATTTATCAAAATTTGCCCGTTTCCAAACATGAGGTGTCGTTTTCTTCAGCGCCATATTCTCCTAGGAAATCTCGTGAAGCACCATCATTTCGCAACGTTTCCACGTGTCATAGACCCATCCACCTAACCCCAGACCTGATCAGAACAGTAATAATTATTTTTTTATTTTTTGTTTTATAATGATTTTCTCACTGAGCGTAAGGCGTCTCCTGCTCACAATGGATGACGGCACAAGAACAAAGAATCATAAAGACTGGTTTACTGGTTTCAGTGTAAGCTGTCTATCAGAAACAGAAAGGCATGAAAACAAGTGGGAAACCCACCTCCTGGACAAAGGTAAATTATGTCCCCAATAACCAAATACTACACGTTGCAAATCATTTTGCTAAATGTGGCTGTAAAAGAAGGCATATCTGTATAACCAGACCGTAGAAGGGAGACCTGGAGACTTGGCTCCTGCTCCATAAGTGAAAACGTGGCATATGAACAACAGTTCTAAAGGTGTTAATGAAATGACTCATTCAGATACACCTTCACTTCACAATAGCCTAGCAGACTGGATTTTTGAGTGGCTGGCTTTGCTGACGGTAGGACAGTGACTAAACCACTGTTTCACGCAGGCAGTAGTAGCACCATTCACCCAAAATTAAACCAGCAGTAAAAAAAATAAATAAATAAACCGATGAAGCACTGTTTCAACAGACCAAAACTGATGTTGAGTAAGAGGATAAGCAGCTCAAGAGAAAACTAACACAAACTAAAGCAACAGCAATAATGCAGTGACCAGGAATAGGCATATCTATACATTATAACCTTTAGAAGGCCTGCCTCTATTACAGATACAACAAAAAATTGTGAAAGAAAAAATTGCAATAACATGTACCAAGCATCATGATTATTATCATATCACTTTTCACACCAAACGTGGACGCATCCTCGATAATTCTTCTGACTGCAATACTGCCCATTGTGGTTGCATGCATAAGAATGTCACCAACATGATGCCAGAAAAAATTCCATGGTAATAATAAGCCAGGGAGCCCTTACTGGATATATGTCCAGACCAGGGTTTGAACCTGCAATGTGCTGTTGCAAAGATGGCAATTCTACCACTACAATATCCAGCTGCTGGAGGAGAACGTATCATGGAAGACCAAGCCCCTCCATGTAACATCGACAGAAGAGGAAGTGGTTTAAATGAAGTCCTACCAGAAACAACAACTACATGTTCTCCAAGAAAACCTGTTTGTGACCCTAAAAACTGTTTGGCAACCTTTTACAAACCCTGACAAAACCCAAAACTTGCAATGTTCGTCAGCATTCCCACTCCGTGAGATACTAGCTTAGGCAGCACTGTAGTGCTGGATGGTCACCATCTGCCATATTTTCCGGCCCAAAGGATAGGCCATGCTCACAGTGTCAATCAAAGCAGCCGTTTTGTTGTGCTGACTTCACAAAATTACATGACAATAACTATAGGACATAGCTATGTGTACGAGTAAGTACACAGAGACAGGGCACGTTTCTGTGGAACATGGTGTAGTTATTGAATGTTACCCATGTGCATACGATGTATAATGTAATTAGTAAATTAGAAATTTGTGTGTGATGTATTTCATGACTGTAGCTGTCAAATTCAGTGTCACACCCGTACTGCAGCATGACATGTAGGAAGTCAACAGTTTAGACACTGCTCACCTACTGCAGTAAACGTCCCATTTGCTATATTACTTATTTTCAATACCAAAGGAAGACTATTCAATTCCATTGCAATTCAATTTATAGTGTCAAATTACAAAATATATTGCGCTACACAGACGCAAAGCTCGTCCATAATTTCTCGGATAGTCACACGACTGAAAAGCCACCGAAAGCCGTGTGAATCGTCCGAATGGTGGAAGAGCTGGGCATGTCACAACATGTCCTGTGAGGCTTCAACATGGTGGCACTTTTGCTGCACCATCAGCTTCGTGCTGATGAATTTCGCTGCAACTCTTTCCATGGCAAAATCTTCTGTCACAGTGGAATGTGCCGAAAAAGTGCTGATGTCCACCTCTTCCGTAATTTCTCGGATAGTCACACAACGGTCCCACATCACCACAGAGTTCACTTTGGAAATGATCTGGTCATTTCAGCATGTTGAAATGACTCATTATTATGACAACTTAGTAAATCAGGTCCATACAGTCCAATGACGATGACGACCGAGAGCTGAAAAGACGACCAGGAGATGAAGGACAGAGTCACAGCAAAATGGACTATAACTGGTGAGTCAGTACCTGTATTTACATAGACCCATATTCCATTTTTAATCAGAATGATTCAGAATCTGAATGGAAATAAATATAAACACTTAGATCAGAATAAAATGGGTCAATCTGAACAAGAAGAACAAGGCAGTTCAATCCTTTTGCAATCAGTTACATTGGAAAATATTAGCCATGTAAACGCCTGATCAAATTGTTCTCCACAGGCTAAATGTTCGGTACATGCTCATCAAGTTTAATGATGTACTACTGTCAGGATTAAACATGCAAAAAGGCCTCAGAGATATTCCCATGAAGGGACAAGGACAAGATTTTAAAAGAGATTAAAAATTAATAAATAAATCTGACTTATTTCAATGGCCAGAAACAAACAGAATGAGTTGTTTCATCATGTACATGAACCACCAACAGCTGGTAAGGCGCCTGGTCATAGGAGTAACAAGGCGGAAGTAAAAAGCGTCCAACAATGACGTGATTCTGATTCACTATTTATTAAGAAAAATAAATCTCTCCTGCTGCTGTTTGAGAACAATATGGGCCCATTGTTGAAATAAAATTGCTGTGACCAATTAGAACGGCTTTGTACACAGGCAAAAATAGCCAATCCAATTGTTCTGAGCCACATATGTAAACACGTATATCTAGCTGATCATTTTGACTACAGCCATAGAACCAATACCTGTGAATACTCTGATGAAATGTATTCCAGATGTGAATCCTTTGTATAAACAGAGCTAGTGATTGGATTGATGCCAAATCAGTGATTAAATTAGGACATTCCCCAGTCTCCCCTCCAACACACACACACACACACACACACACACACACACACACACACACACACACACACACACACACACACACACAGTCCCTATGTCCTGCAAGCACAAGCTGGAGTTCAAGTAGTTCTCATGCTGACTTGACATGTCTCAACGCACAAGAATCTCATTTAGACATGATGCAAGTTGTCCAACACTCTCAATTTCCATCAGTGCATACAAGAAACTGTGAAACCTGCAGTGAAGCTGCTCATATCTGAAGTGCAGCTAAGGAATATTTTGAAAAATGGTCAGCATGTGCCCTGTTTACGAGGCTCACCATTTATGCCAGACAGCCGATAGCAAAGCTGAACAATCTTACCATCATGACACATAGTTACTCATTTAAGAAAATGTTAAAGCACAATTTCAAAGAGTGTTAAATTCTAACTGGAAAGGTCTCAGTTAAGTGCTTTATTTAATGCTGTTTTTTAAGCTGCCTGATCTCAAATGAAACACTATCTTGGAAAAAGACCGCAACTGTGAGACATCCTTATCTCAGAATAGAGCAGCTGTTATTTTATCATTGTACAAACAACATTACAGAAAACAAAATATGTTCTCTATGTTTAAACCACACTAAGTGAGACTCCTGTAACCACTAGAAGCAGGGCACAGCTACAAGCCAGCGCCCAGGGTCCATCTCCAGGTTTTACAGGCACGGTCTGGGTGAAACATTCATGTTTTGATTGCAGGGGACAATCTGTAAACTCCACACAGAAAGAAACTAGACTTTGGTCTAACTAAACCCACAATATAAACTTACTGTACTTAACTGTGAGATAAGTGCGCTAATAATCATGAAATAAAACTGAGTGTGATTGAAATTAAAAGCATTATAAATTATAGGGGTGCAATAATGAACAAGTATGAATTTTAAGAAAAATTGATTTTAAAGTGATATACAGCTACACTGATACACAAACCCCTAAATCAACATAATGCACGAGGGCTTGATTTTAACATTATAAATCAGTTGAATTAAGCTTGGTAAACTGCTACTGCCACACCTTCAAATTCTCAGGAAAGGTCAAAGGTCAGCGTGAGGCCTCTGTTAGACTGGTCACTTTGCAAAGTAAAAACTAAATCAACATATCTGTGTGGTAGGCGGTATCACAATTTTTTAATACTGTCATATCGGTTCAGAAAACATACGTTATGCTATTCTATTTATACTTTGCCAACGGGCTAAAAAGAGCTGGCTTCTTTTATGCTGTGCTTTCTGCTAGTATATGTAGTGCTGCCCCCAGTGGAGAACATAAAGCAAACACAGGAAGTGTAAAAACAGAAGGTCCATGATCTTTTATGAAATATGGATTTAATGGGAAGCATTGCCACATTTGACTTATTCCAATTTATCATGGAAAATGAAAGTCCACATTTTATAATATATAATAAATGAATGGTTATGAGTGCAATGGAAAGAATATTTCATGAGGTGAAAGATCTTTCATCTTTCACCTCATGAAATATTCTTTCCGTTGCATTTGATATTTTACCAATTATAAACAAGAGAAAAGGGACTTGCATTTTGGTGTGCATCACTGGTCCTTTGAGGTCAATAGGTTCCATACAGTCTAACACAATAGCAACCCAATCCAATCCAAAATTGTTCTCAGTCAACTTACAAAAACAGTCAGATAGTTCAAAAACAATCCTGATGATTTAGTCCGTACCTGATGACGTGCATTGGCTTCTTAGAGTACAGACTGCCATCTGCTTTCCTCAGTCCAGCGAAAACTTGAGACAGAAATTTGTCAAGCTCTTCATCCAACAGTGCTTGTACTTCAGCTAGAGACGTCCCAGCGAATACTTCAAATGCTCCAGGCGGCTTACTGGATTTGTTTTTGTGTGCGTGTTAGAATTAGCACAGTCAATAAGCACGTTCAAATCATCTGTCATGAAAACAAACCCCACCATGTTTGTTTTAAAGCTAAGCACAGTCTCCGTTAGTGTGAGTGTGCGGTGGTCACGGTGTGCAATGGTACAAAATGTATGGAACCAAAAATTACACGATAAATGAAACCAAGATTGCACTTTATATGGAACAAAATGGCAAAAGGGACGAATAATCAACATCACGTGACATACAAACCACCAATCAAATGACAAGGATCTGTTTCAGCATTACAAGTTTATTCAACATGTTGTACACTAGTCCTACCCATCTATGTCAAAGTGGCCAGTTAGTCAATGCGGTTAATTCAGAATAATATAAACCTTTACAGACAAACATAGGTTACCAAAGTAATCAGGCACATTCATTTTTATTGTTTACACTGGGTGTTAGGGATCTGGAAGAAAGTCGTTTAGAAGCCCAAGTCTGACCTACAGAGAGTCCCATCATATTTCATTAACAACAACAACAACAGGTTTTATTTACAGCCTGTGGTCTTTGGAAAGTTCAGTTTTTCAGGGTGACAGTTAATTTCAAATTTAGAGTAGTACTCATTCTCACACAGTCAGGTAATTTAACCCCAAAATACACATCCAGTCTGCACATCATCAGAACAGCAACACAAACTCAGTTCAGATGAAGGACGGTCAGGAAAGTTTCACTGACAATGACAAACAGACGTATCTGCCGTGACGACAAACAAATATTTAGGGTGCAATTTCGCGTCACTTGAAGTGTACAAGAATTACTGTACTGTTCCAACCGTGTAGCTCAAACGTCGGCTAACTTTAGCGAGTGCTAAGTACCGCGTTAACTTAGCACAGCGGACAAACTATCTGAACAACACAGTCGGTAAAACTTACATCTTTGTAGTTCTGTTTGGCGTTGAACAAGTTGAATTTCTGAAACCGTGCTTTCATCCCATCGGCCATAAACTTTACAAGTCGATACTCCGACTAGTGCCCGACTCTAACAAGTTCTCTCGCTTCTCCCAAACTGAGGAGGAACCACCGGAAGAAGGCGGTCGGCGCCGACGCCATGTTATGTAGGTAACAAGAAGCTACAGTCAGCATCTATACAGAGACCAAACCTGCACTACATTTTGTACAGAATAAATGCATTTCAGATTAAATGCTTTTCAGAACGTCAGACTTTAAGGTTGTTACTTGTACTATTTTCCTTTGTATTGCATTAAGACTTTTTAAATCACACAATGGATAAATCAGCGGGCAGGTAAAAAGTTTAAAATCATAGATGACAGGTTATTGGAGATACAACAACGTCATCATCATGTTTGCACTGAAATTTTAAAATAAAATTAAACAATATGATTTGAAACGTTTTCCATCTTACACCGATCTTCACCAAACAAGAGTCCTGTTTGAAAACTTTACATAATCAGCACACACATGACTACCTATCAAAATCTGCAGTAAAATTAAACGATAAGGTCTGAACGTTGATGGAAATGTTTTATGAACGAGGATTGCATCTGGCCAAGCTGGAAAGTAACTGACCAAATAATGAATAATTACATTCCATAATATAAGTCAAAGAAAATAACAGCCCCAAAGTTTTTTTTAAAAAATGACTATTCCAGCCACTGACTTGAACATGGAGTGTACAAACTGAAACAATGAAAAGCAAAAATGGCACAGCGATGCGGTATGAAACACTGACATCTAGTGGTTATTTTTGAAACTTCTCCGTCAGAACTGGGAAAAACCCAAGTCAGACCCTCTGGGACCTTTTTCCGCCGTCTGGTACAAAAGAGGAAATTTCTCTTTGTTTTAGAAATGACCAAAAATAATTTGTTCAGGTTTTTCCCTTAAATTTGCTTGTACAGCAAAAGTTCTTATCAGAATTCACGTTAACTCCCGACAAGGTTTTCACCTCCGACTGATTGTTTGAATTTTAGCAGTAGTATTTTTTGTATTTTTTATAAAACACGGTGAATGAGTGAGCCATGGGCCAAGGAAAAACCCGTTAAATATGGGTGTAGATCCAGATCAAAGGTCAGCAATCAGGATCAAAGATGAGAGACCATGACCAAAGTTCAGGAACATATTCGGATAGCTGCCGCTATCTTCAGCCACGGCGGTGGATTGAGGGCCCCCGTCACTCTCGGAATTACAATCTTTTCAGTACACTGAACATCATATACACGTCAAACTGGTTCGTCCATCCAGAGGGACAAAGTCAGAAGGGGAGCTGGAGCTGGAGCTGCTCGGCCTTGGAGCTACCTGGACCCGGCGTTTCACTGTGATGAGCCCATAATTCACATAGTAAAGCACCGTCAGCGGCCGAGAGTGAGAGTCCCGCACCGCAGCACCGCAGCACAGCCCGGTGACCGACGAAGCGTCTCATTGAGTTCGGCTTGGAATCTTCAGAATAAAGGGAAGTGTTTGATTTTACCTCCGTTGGCCAGTGCCGGCCTTTGTAGATTTTATCTTGGTTTTAGACCCCTGTTTGGGCTGATTTTGGGTTTTGTTTACAGCCTGGCTGTCCATGCTGGTTCCCGTTTACATGCGACGCTGTGACTCTACGTCATCACGTCCAGCAACGTGGTCGCTCACATTAGACCTCCCACTGCGCTGTTCTGGTCTAAAAAACGTCTTTTAAACGTTATCAGCATGTTCCTGTCAGTATATATTTTTCTTTTTATGTTTTTATTTGGTCCCAATGAGGAGGGCAAACGTGCTACACCCAATTTCTCTGCACCACCTCTTAACTCTGTGCATAAAGGAACAATCTGGGACTTCAGTTATTGTCATGATCATCTTAGAAGCCCAATATACTGGTCTACTGTCCGTCTGAATTAAATACTTTACCTACCATCTTTTACCAATACCAATGAGCTACAAAAGTGGGTCATCTCATTGTACTGCCCCTCTTTCAGCAGGGCAAGGGTTAACGGCAATGAATTGGTATCAGTGCACATCTCTTTAAAAAGGAAATGCCTTATAATTCTCCTGCTTCTTTCTGGAAATGTCGAGACAAATCCTGGTCCTGATATTAATATTTTACATACTCCAGAAGAATTTAAATCCAAATCTGGCCTTGGAATAGTGCATATGAATGTTCAAAGTTTTCTCCCAAAGTTAGATTCAATTAAAGTTTGGGTGGATAGACTTAATTGTGACATTTTAGTTTTGTCTGAAACCTGGCTTACCCAATCCATTACAGACAATGATGTTGCAATTCTGGGTTACAACATTTTTCGTTGCGACCGACCCAAAAGAGGCGGTGGTGTGGCTATTTATGTGAAAAACAAATTCCATACATTTATTTTATCATCTGTCTCACTGAGCAAACAGTTCGAACTTCTGGCCGTCAACGTTGAACTTTTAAATGGTCATTTTCTTACGGTTGTAGGCTGCTACAGACCACCCTCAGCAAATAATAATGCTTTGTCTGCATTTACCGATCAGCTTTCAAACTTAGCTTTTAAAGACATTTTAATTTGTGGGGATTTTAGCCTTGACTGGCTGTCCACTGCTTCCGATAATTTTAAATCGATTTGTGATTCTTTTCATTTAGAACAACTTGTTAACGGCCCAACCAGACCAAATCCCAAACGGCCCTCTAATTCATCCTTATTGGACCTGTTTTTAACTAATGCCCCAGATAAGTACTCCACGGTTGGAATTTTTGTCAATGACATCAGTGACCAGTGTGGTATTGCTACAGTCAGGGAAACCAAACTACCCAAAACAAAACCCCAAATTATTTTAAAGCGTGATTTCAAACATTTTAGTGAACAGGCCTTTTTCCATGACCTATGGGCTTTTGATTGGAACAGAATTTTTATTATTGACTCGGTAGAACTGGCATGGAAATACTTTTATGATGCTTTCACAGAAATTATTGATAGACATGCACCGTTTCATAAATTTCGGGTCAAGGGCCGCTTCAACCCCTGGTTTTCAACTGAATTGTCCAATCTTTTAAAAGAAAGGGATGAAGCCTGGGCCCGGGCGAGAAAAAACAAGTCAGAGACAGACTGGGTCAGTTTCCGACAGCTCAGAAATCGGTGTACCGCTTTAATTAAAAAGGCCAAATCTGAGTTTTACTTGTCCCAAACAACAAAGAGCCTCAATGATCCAAGCAAATTCTGGAAAGCAATAAAATCAACTTTTGGAAAAATCCAAAATAATGATTTGCCAACTCATATTGTCAGTAATTCACAATTTATTACTGATAAATCAGAAATTCTATCTTGTTTTAATAATCACTTTGTTTCATCCGGCTCTCTATTTGAGTCTTTGTATCCAAACTCAAACCACTCTAATAGTTACTCCCTTTCACCATCACAAAATGTTTCCCAATCATTTGTTTTGAGGCCTTTAACACAAGTCGAGGTTCACAGAGCACTAAAGCAATTAGATGCTGCTAAATCTGCAGGTCCTGATAATCTGGATTCTCATTTTCTTAAATTATCCGCAGATTTTATTTCTGAGCCCCTCACACATCTGTTCAATCTCAGTCTAACAATATCATTCCTACTGTGTGGAAGACTGCATATGTTCTTCCTCTTTTAAAGGGAGGGGATTCATCAGTTTTAAATAACTACAGACCCATTTCAAAATTATGCGTTTTAGTTAAAATTCTTGAAAAGTTTGTTGCAGACCAGCTTAAACAGTATCTAGAAGAAAATCACATTTTAATTAATAATCAATCAGGTTTTAGAAAAGGACACAGCACAATGACCGCTGCTGTGAAAGTTCTCAATGACATAATTGAGGCTGTTGACAGTAAAAAATATTGCACTGCACTTTTTATTGATCTGTCAAAGGCCTTCGATACCGTTGATCATGCCATTCTCTTAAACAGACTCTCTGTGATTGGCTTTTCTAAAGAAGCTCTGGGCTGGTTTAGTAATTACTTATTAGGGAGGATGCAATCCGTTCATTTCTCAGGGTCTTCCTCTCCGTTTCTTCCCATAACAAAAGGGGTTCCCCAAGGATCTGTCCTAGGCCCACTGTTATTTTCTATTTATATTAATAATCTCTGCTGTAATATATCCAATACATCTTGTCATTTTTAAGCAGATGATACCGTTATCTATTGTTCTTCTGCCACAGTTGAACAAGCGTTTGCAGTTTTACAGTCGGCTTTTAATATAATTCAGTCTCATTTGATGAATCTTAAACTGGTTTTAAATGCAGACAAATCAAAAATAATGCTTTTTTCAAATGCTAAATGGTTACCCACGAATCTCCCCAAGATAAAAAGCACCGAGGGCACAGAGATAGAAATTGTGTCAACTTACAGGTACCTCGGCTTATTAATTGACCAAGATTTGTCTTTTAAACCCCACATTGAGGGCCTAGTTCGAAAACCAAAGTTGAAATTGGGTTTCTTCTTTCAGAACAAATCCTGTTTTTCAATTCTTGTAAGAAAGCGTCTAATTTCTGTAACTTTTTTACCTTTGTTGGATTATGGAGATTTATTGTACATGAATGCAACTTTACTGTTGTGTGTTGGGGGGTTTGGCTGTTTGTTTTGTGTTGTTTTCTTTTCTTTGCTCTCCAGGTGGTATGCAAACTGGTTTTTGTCTGTGGAGAAGGTGCTGGCAGAAGAGTCCTTCACCCTCATCAGCATTATTAGCTGCACCTGTGGAGGATGTTCACGTGCAGGCCTACTGACTCGCAGCACCTGTGGATGATGCTCACGTGTAAACTTAAAGACTTTCAGCTGAATGATCGTTAATAGTAATTTGGCATTTTGTTACGCAGTATATTTGAACATTGATGAGAATTGTGCAGTTTGCTTCTCACTGCCGTGGCGTACGGACTGATGATCCTCCACCTGTTGTGAGAAGCTGCTCATTTACATAAAGCTTAAACTCAGACCTGAATGTGTTGCTGATAGTGTGTGCCTCTGAAAGATATTTGCTGTAGTTCTGTTGACTTACCTCACCTTTTCCATCCTTCACAGAGTCAGTTTGTCGTGTCCACCTGGGGGGTGTTTGGCGGTGAATCTGAGTCCAGAAGCGCCGAGGCTTCGATCCTTTTGGGCGCTGGAGAGCACGCCGTCCTTCACTCCGCCAGACAAACCAAAATATTTATGTTGTACACTAATTATTGCACTGGAGGGGGAATAAAATCATTTTATTTGTGGAACCGCTTTCTGGTTATTTAGCGCTGGGTTCGGTCAGACGTTGGTCCGCTCCTCAACCTGCGTCTGCACATAACAGTAGTTCCCGGCCATTCCAAAATGGACCCAGCGGCAGAAGCGGTTCCGTTTGCCGAAAGAGTTCAAGAACACTTGGAGAAAATATGGGAGCAATTACAGCATCTCGCAAACCAAATTAAACAAACAGATGCCCACGTTACGGAGCTTGCAGCGCAAGCCGTTCCGCTTCCTGCTGCTCCAGCTGCGGCACCATCGATACCGGTGCAGATAACTCCGTCACCCAGAGATTCGGCTTCCGAACCAATCATTTGTCATCCGGAGCCTTATGCGGGAAACGTTGAAGCCTGTGCTCCGTTTTTGATGCAATGTTCTCTGGTTTTTGCTCAGCGACCAGCTTCCTTCTCTTCTGATGGTAGTCGTGTCTCATATGTGACAAATTTGCTCCGAGGTGACGCTTTAGCTTGGGTCACTGCGTTGTGGAGTAATAACTCTCCATTGTTAGGATCCTTTAAGGATTTCTCCCGGGAGTTCCGCTTGGTTTTTGAACATCCGGTGAAAACAAATACCGTTGCCCAACGGTTGCTGAATCTCAGGCAGGGGAGGCGGAGTGCGGCGGATTATTCCGTGGATTTCCGAATTTTTTCTGCTCAGTCCGGTTGGAATGCCGCAGCTTTAAGAGGAGTGTTTGTAGATGGTTTGAACGATCCATTAAAAGATGAGCTAGCTGTCCGTGACAAACCAAAAGATTTAGATGAACTAATATCTTTGGTTATTCATCTAGATCGGATAAAGGAGCGTGGACGCGAGAGGACGGACATCAGAGCGGGTTTTTTCGTCTCTGGGCTTTCCCCGACACAGATCTGGGCTGCCTCTTCTTCGCCCCACTGAGACTCCTCCGACGGGACCTCTGGCTCCTCTTGCGGATGAGCCCATGCAGCTCGGACGAGCTGAAGCCGCCATATTGCCCCGGTCACATAAGCGTCAAGAAAGATAGTGATGACGTATCTCCAGGTGTTCTGGGACAGGCATAAAAATGGACACACAACAAAAAACAAAAAAAAAAACCCTTTGGTTGTTTAGTTATTTGGGCTATTTTTGTTTTTTTTGTAAGGGGTTATAAATTGTTTGGGGATATAGAGGCGTTCCGGAGGAGTGAACGACTGGCAGTTCGGAGTTCGGCTGGACTCAGGTAATCGTTTGTTTTCATTATTTGGACTTAGGTAGTTTCTGTTTGAGGATTGGGTCATTTTGTTTTGTTGTTTTTTATTTCCCTGCTTCCCTAACCCCAACCTCACATTGCTCTGAGACCGTTTTGTCTTTTGGGTTGTGGGGTGGTGCAGGTTGGTCACGCTGAGCGTTTCTCAGAAGACCGCTGCACCTAGGGGGGGGTTGTCAGGGGCGTTTTTTTGGGTTTGGTTAGGGCCCGGTTCCTCTCCAGCCCCGGTGGGCCTTTGACCGTTCGTCATTGGTGTTACCGGGGTGTGGTGCAGCGGGAACATACCTCAGTCGGAGTGGTGGGCCGATCTGTTGCTGTTCGCCATTTCGGTAGTTCCACCCCTCCCGATAGGCTGGTGGTACGGTCGGGTTGGGGCACCTGGACGTCTTTCCGGTTTTCCGCTGCGCTTCGGGGATGGGACCGGGTTAGTTTTTCCTGTTTCCTTCCCCAGCTTAGTAGTTTTGTGCCGTTCGCAAAATTGGGCTAACGATAGGCTCTGGGAGTGATCTGGGGTCTTTCGGGGTGCTTGGGGGGGGGGTAACAGGGTTTGACAGTTGTTTTATTGTGCCCCCGGGGTGTTTTAATGAAGTCCGCCGGGGGTTGGATTTTTGTGTTGTTATGTTTCCTTCCAGGTTCCACCTCCAGGGTCGATGGGACGGTCCTCTGGGGGGGAATTGATTGTGGGGCCGATTAACCAAGTGTGGCCGGGTCTGGGGTTCCTGGGTTGTGGGGAGGGTACCTCCTGGGGTTGATGGTACGGGCCTCTGGGGGGCGCTGTACCTCCGTGTAAACCTGGGGACCTCTGTAAGATTCTGGTTTTGGTTGTTCTCTCCTGGAACTGGCGGTAAAGGTCTTCGGGGGGGGTGGGGGGTGGTCTCTGCATATCGTTCTGGGAGGGGGGGGGTTGTTTGTTATTTTTTTTTGTGAATTTATGTTTGTATTGTGTTGTTGGGGCTGTGTTGGGTTATTGCATTTGGGAGTTTTTCTTTTCTTCCCAGGGTTGGATGGGACGGTCCCCTGGGGAGGGTTTGGGTGGGTTTTGTGTTTTTCTTCTATGTTGGGTTGTATATGGGACTTTTTGGGGGTTTTTGTTGATGCCAGCCGGCCTTCCAGCCGCGGTGCCCTGTCCTGCCGTTTGCTTTCTGTCATGGACCCCGGAGGGAGGTGTTGTTCTCGGGCCTGGTCTGTTCGGTCGCCGGGGGGCTTCCCGTTGATGGGGGGGTACTGTTGTGTGTTGGGGGGTTTGGCTGGATGTTTTTGTGTTGTTTTCTTTTCTTTGCTCTCCAGGTGGTATGCAAACTGGTTTTTGTCTGTGGAGAAGGTGCTGGCAGAAGAGTCCTTCACCCTCATCAGTATTATTAGCTGCACCTGTGGAGGATGTTCACGTGCAGGCCTACTGACTTGCAGCACCTGTGGATGATGCTCACGTGTAAACTTAAAGACTTTCAGCTGAAGCAGATAATGAGATGGCGTTCTGCATTTAAGCCATGAGTGGTTCAAGCAGAATTGCCGGGAACTCGACCTTGTGACGTTCGTTTGTGAGATGCTGAGGACCGCGCCAGGGTTTGACACATCGTGCCTGTGAAGGAGGACGGGTGAGGGACACATGCTGTCAGCACACATCAGAGGTGATTATTGTCTGAATGATCGTTAATAGTAATTTGGCATTTTGTTACGCAGTATATCTGAACACTGATGAGAATTGTGCAGTTTGCTTCTCACTGCCGTGGCGTACGGACTGATGATCCTCCACTTGTTGTGAGAAGCTGCTCATTTACATAAAGCTTAAATTCAGACCTGAATGTGTTGCTGATAGTGTGTGCCTCTGAAAGATATTTGCTGTTCTGTTGACTTACCTCACCTTTTCCATCCTTCACAGAGTCAGTTTGTCGTGTCCACCTGGGGGGTGTTTGGCAGTGAATCTGAGTCCAGAAGCGCCGAGGCTTCGATCCTTTTGGGCGCTGGAGAGCGCGCCGTCCTTCACTCCGCCAGACAAACCAAAATATTTATGTTGTACACTAATTATTGCACTGGAGGGGAAATAAAATCGTTTTGTTTGTGGAACCGCTTTCTGGTTATTTAGCACTGGGGTCGGTCAGACGTTGGTCCGCTCCTCAACCTGCGTCTGCACATAACATTTACAGCACCTCAAGAAATTGGACACTGTGTATCATAGTGCTTTGCGTTTTATCACTGGTTGTGGAAACCGTGCTCACCACTGTACACTGTATTCTACAGCCGAGTGTCCATCTCTGTCTGCTCGTAGATTGTCACACTGGTTTTTATTTGTCTATAAATGTATTCTTGGGCTCCTGCCATCTTATCTGTGTGTATATATGTTTAAAAATCAACCATCTTACGGCCTACGTTCCCAACAAACATTTCAGATGTCAGTTCCTCGGGTGAGAACTGAACTGGGAAAAACTGCTTTCAGATATGCTGCCCCCGCTTCTTGGAACAAACTCCAAAAGGATCTGAAATTAACAGATCCTGTGACTTTGGGTGAATTTAAATCTCTTTTGAAGGAACGTGAAACTAACACTATTGCACATTGTGACTGCTTCTAGTACATGCTGAATTTTACTGTGGTTTTAATGGTCTTAATGGTTTTAATTGTTTTACTCTTGTGTGAAATTGTGTTTGATTGTTGTCTTGTCTCATTGCTGTAACAATGTTTTGGCTGCTGTCTTGGCCAGGTCACTCTTGGAAAAGAGATGTCAATCTCAATGAGTTTTTTACCTGGGTAAATGAAGGAAATAAAAAAATATATATATAAACAAGGATGAGTGATTAGGATTAGAAACAAATGTGGGTCATCAGTATAAAATTTTCCTTTATAATCCCATGATTGCCTCGTCATAAGTGTCCTTTGGTCCAGATAATAATCCAGACCTGGTGGATAAAAACAGGAGTGTTTCACATGAGTTTGGAATGTGGCACTTTGGGATATATATTCATACTGTATATTCCTTAGCTGCTTTCCAAAGAAAAAGTTACATAAAAAATGTTGGAAAAAAAGGTTTGTTTTACTCAGATTTTATTCAGAAATTTGTAAAAAACAAAACAAAAAAAAAACAACCCATGAGTCAATCCAATGATCCAACTTTTGCCAAGATAGTCAATTTACTCAAATGAAAAAGTAATGCACATTTTTTTGTGCGTATCATATGGTTAGAGTGGTCTGCAGTTATGAAGCTGGTTGGATGCACTGCCAAATTCTTTGAAACGATTTTGGAGGCAGATATTTGTAGCAAAATGAAGATTCAGTTCAAGCGCAACAGCTCTGGTGGTCATTCCTGCAGTAAGCATGCCGATTGCACGATCCCTCAAAACATGTAAGATCTGTGACATTCTGAAGTGTGATAAAACTGCAGAGGTTAGAGGGAGCTTTTACTGTGCCCAGTCCAAGGAACACGTGTGCAGTATTCATGCTGTTTAATCATCATCATGATATGCCTCACCTAACAGATGGATGGATTATTTGAGCAAAGGTAAAGCGTTCACAAACATGAATTTTAATTCTAATTTTTTTATGATGAAAATCTGAGATAAGCCTTTTGTGTGCATCTTTGATAGTTTATTTCAAGATGTGAAAAACAATAACAAAAGCAAAATTGTTGCATTTATATTTTGTTTAGTATAACTAGTATTACAAACTAATGTGTCCCCTAGGGTTTCATAAAAACTGGTAAATGGGCAATTCTACGGTAACGGAATTACAGTCTGAGCTAATCTGTCGTGGTTAGATGCCATATGTCCAGATTTTGCTGCTGTTGTAATTCCGTTACCATAGAATTGCCCAAATGGTAAATGAACTGCATTTATATAGCATTTTTCCATCTGCATCAGATGCTCAAAGCGCTTTACAATAATGCCTCACATTTACCCCGATATCAGGGTGCTGCCATACAAGGTGTTCATTACACACCAACTAGGGGATTAAGGCCCTTGCCCAAGGGCCTTTAGTGATTTTCCATTCAGGCTGGGATTTGAACCAAGGATCCTCTGGTCTCAAGCCCAACAGCTTAACCACTAGACCATCACCTCCCCTAAGAAGAAAAAACAACACTTTCAGGCAGTGATGCAAGTAAAGCACTATCAGCATCACTAAGTAATGCGTTACTAAGTACTAATTTCCAAGTACTAGTTACTAAGTTACCAACATCACTAAGTCACGCATTACTCTAATTTGGCCACTTCTTCCAGTAACTATCTGTGCTACGTATCTAGTACACAGGAATGACTGCGCAAGTTGCGTGCAGGGGAAAAAAAAAGTCATGTGCGGGATGGGGGGAGCTTGGCTCCATGATGCTGTTTACAGACTGCCTGGACACGCAGATGGATTTGTCCATGTCCACCGTTCACCATTCACTCCTCACGGACAGATGGATTGTGCGTGCAACTGTCAGATGCAGCTCCGCTTGCTTTCACCTCCTCCAGTTCTCTCAAGATTATGGCAAATTAAATAAAAAGTCCATTAACTCCTGCTCATGAACCGATCGCTAGCAAGAGGACATGTCCACATCCACTATCACCAGAGAGTGTCGACGCCCACTCCTCACGGTTGGATCGCCAGCGAGAGGACATGTCCATGACCACTAACTCCTCATGGATGCAGCACTTTCACCTCCTCCAGTTCTCTCAAGATTGTGGCACGTTAATAAAGTCCATTAACTCCTGGAAATAATGTCTTCTGACTGTTATCCAGTGTATCAAATCCAATCTGCATGTCAGTCTGTAGCGTCATGGAGCCATAATTTTCCCCTTAGTGCTTAAGGTCTCTATCTCTCCCTGCGTGCAACAATGCAGCCGTCTCCCACTGTACGTCTGAAAACGTGAGTGCCGTAGTGTACCACTTTAAGAATGGAGCGCATTTACATAATGTAAAAAAAAAGTTGGCAGGAGTGGACTGAGAGGCAGAAAAATAGCGGCGAGGGCTACATATGTGGCAGTAAGCAATTGAGAGCAAAACTAGGAACGCAACCACATGCAAACACACAACAGCTTACAGAGGGAATATAAAGCTGCACAATTTTCCAATGTACTCCATACACATAACAACGCAACTGTATGCAAGCTGGGTGTAGGGGGATAACGAATAATCTAACGTGTTAATCTTTCCAAACCAGTAATCAAATTAAAGTTACTTCTCCAAGTCACTGTGCGTTACAGTTTTTTTTTTTTGTATTGTGGGTCGATCACAGTAATAAAAATAACCCGTGAGCAGGGGGAGGTCGGGGTTCAACTGAACTGCCCACTTCTCCCACTTTCAACGAGCTGCAAGCTTTTCTTCCACTGTTTTTTGCAGCAAATCCGAGTTGAAGAAACAGTCATCTCTCACAGCGCAGTGACAGCTGCACATCTGCACTGAGCTTTACAAAGACATTTTTACGCTTTTTTTAAAAACTTTGAGGCGCTCT